>NC_060185.1:29994373-30156465 GCF_021184085.1 Oncorhynchus gorbuscha
TGCTACATCAACATCAGCAGTCACTTCAAACAATGCCACCGCTCTTTCAAAATTAGCTTCAAGTCATGCCTCAGCTACAACATCAATTTCAGTAGTCTCTTCAAGTGATGTAACCACTCCCTCAACAGTCACTCCAAGTGATGCCACCAATCCCTCAACTGCATGGACATCAACTTCAAGAGATGCCACCACTACTACATCAGCATCAGCATTCAGTTCAAGTGATACCATCTCTCCCTCAACAGTCTCTTCAAGTGATGCCACCGCTACTATATCAACATCAGCAGTCTCTTCAAGTGATGCCACCAGTCCCTCAACTGCATCGACATCAACGTCAAATGATGCCACCACTCCCTCATCTACATCAATAGTCACTTCAAGTGATGCCACCACTACTACATCAACATCAGCAGTCACTTCAAGCGATAACACTGTTCCTTCAACATTTACTTCAAGTGGTGCCACCGCTACTACATCAGCATCAGCATTCAGTTCAAGTGATGCCATCTCTCCCTCAACTGCATCGACATCAACTTCAAATGATGCCACCACTCCCTCATCTACATCAGCAGTCACTTCAAGCAATAACACTGTTCCTTCAACATTCACTTCAAGTGGTACCACCGCTACTACATCAACATCAGCATTCAGTTCAAGTGATGCCATCTCTCCCTCGACATCAACAGTCACTTCAAGTGATGGCAGCACTCCCTCAACAGTCTCTTCAAGTGATGGCACCTCTCCCTTAACATCAATATTCACTTCAAGTGATGGCACCTCTCTCTCGACATCAATATTTACTTCAAATGATGCCACCCCTCCCTCAACAGTAGATTCAAGTGATGCCACCGCTACTACATCAACAAAAGCAGTCTCTTCAAGTGATGTAACCACTCCCTCAACAGTCACTCCAAGTGATGCCACCAATCCCTCAACTGCATGGACATCAACTTCAAGAGATGCCACCACTACTACATCAACATCAGCAGTCACTTCAAGCGATAACACTGTTCCTTCAACATTTACTTCAAGTGGTGCCACCGCTACTACATCAGCATCAGCATTCAGTTCAAGTGATGCCATCTCTCCCTCGACATCAACAGTCTCTTCAAGTGATGCCACCGCTACTATATCAACATCAGCAGTCTCTTCAAGTGATGCCACCAGTCCCTCAACTGCATCTACATCAACTTCAAATGATGCCACCACTCCCTCATCTACATCAATAGTCACTTCAAGTGATGCCACCACTACTACATCAACATCAGCATTCACTTCAAGTGATGCCACCACTCCCTCAACATCAATATTCACTTCAAGTAATGGCACCTCTCCCTCGACATCAATCTTCACTTCAAGTGATGCCACCACTCCTTCTACATTCACTTCAAGCAATCCCACCACTCCCTCAACACTCACTTCAAGTGATGCCACCTCTCCCTCGACATCAATCTTCACTTCAAGTGATGCCAACTCTCACTCAACTACATCGATAGTCACTTCAGACGATACTACATCAACAACCACTTCAAATGTTGCCACCACTGCCTCAACAGTCACTTCAAGTGATGCCATCACTCCCTCAACTACACTGATAGTAACTTCAGAAAATGCCACATGGACACCCACTTCAGGTGATGCAACCTCTTCCTCAACTACATCAACATTCACTTCAAGTGGTGCCACCACTCACTCAACAGTCACTTCAAGTGATGCCACCGCTACTGCATCAACATCAGCAGTCTCTTCAAGTGATGCCACCAATCCCTCAACTGAATCGACATCAACTTCAAATGATGTCACCACTCCCTCATCTACATCAGCAGTCACTTCAAGCGATAACACTGTTCCGTCAACATTCACTTCAAGTGGTGCCAAAGCTACTACATCAACTTCAGCATTCACTTCAAGTGATGCCAACTCTCCCTTAACATCAATATTCACTACAAGTGATGGCACCTCTCTATCGACATCAATATTTACTTCAACTGATGCCACCACTCCCTCAACATTAGCTTCAAGTGATGCCACCGCTAGTACATCAACAAAAGCAGTCTCTTCAAGTGATGCCACCACTCCCTCGACATCAATATTCACTTCAAATAATGCCACCTCTCACTCAACTACATCGACAGTCACTTCGGACGATACTACATCAACACCCACTTCAAGTGATGCCACCACTCCCTCAACTACATCAACTTTAACTTCAAGTGATACCACCACTACTACACCAACAGTAACATTAACTGTGGACAGAATGCCCTCAACTACATGGACAGTCAGGTCAGTGATGCCACCACTGCCTCAACAGTCACTTCAAGCAATCCCACCACTCCCTCAACAGTCACTTCAAGTGTTGCCACCTCTCTCCTCGACATCAATCTTCACTTCAAGTGATGCCACCACTCCTTCTACATTCACTTCAAGCAATCCCACCACTCCCTCAACACTCACTTCAAGTGATGCCACCTCTCCTCGACATCAATCTTCACTTCAAGTGATGCCAACTCTCACTCAACTACATCGATAGTCACTTCAGACGATACTACATCAACAACCACTTCAAATGTTGCCACCACTGCCTCAACAGTCACTTCAAGTGATGCCATCACTCCCTCAACTACACTGATAGTAACTTCAGAAAATGCCACATGGACACCCACTTCAGGTGATGCAACCTCTTCCTCAACTACATCAACATTCACTTCAAGTGGTGCCACCACTCCCTCAACAGTCACTTCGAGTGATGCCACCTCTCCCTCAACTACATTGACTTTCACTTCAAGTGTTACCACCACTACTACACCGACATTAATATTAACTGTGGCCACAATTCCTTCAACGACATTGACAGTCACTTCAAGTGATGACACCACTGCTTCAACAGTCACTCCAAGTGATGCCACCAATCCCTCAACTACATCAACATCAACATCAAGAGATGCCACCACTGCTACATCAACATCAGCAGTCACTTCAAACAATGCCACCGCTCTTTCAAAATTAGCTTCAAGTCATGCCTCAGCTACAACATCAATTTCAGTAGTCTCTTCAAGTGATGTAACCACTCCCTCAACAGTCACTCCAAGTGATGCCACCAATCCCTCAACTGCATGGACATCAACTTCAAGAGATGCCACCACTACTACATCAGCATCAGCATTCAGTTCAAGTGATACCATCTCTCCTCAACAGTCTCTTCAAGTGATGCCACCGCTACTATATCAACATCAGCAGTCTCTTCAAGTGATGCCACCAGTCCCTCAACTGCATCGACATCAACGTCAAATGATGCCACCACTCCCTCATCTACATCAATAGTCACTTCAAGTGATGCCACCACTACTACATCAACATCAGCAGTCACTTCAAGCGATAACACTGTTCCTTCAACATTTACTTCAAGTGGTGCCACCGCTACTACATCAGCATCAGCATTCAGTTCAAGTGATGCCATCTCTCCTCAACTGCATCGACATCAACTTCAAATGATGCCACCACTCCCTCATCTACATCAGCAGTCACTTCAAGCAATAACACTGTTCCTTCAACATTCACTTCAAGTGGTACCACCGCTACTACATCAACATCAGCATTCAGTTCAAGTGATGCCATCTCTCCCTCGACATCAACAGTCACTTCAAGTGATGGCAGCACTCCCTCAACAGTCTCTTCAAGTGATGGCACCTCTCCCTTAACATCAATATTCACTTCAAGTGATGGCACCTCTCTCTCGACATCAATATTTACTTCAAATGATGCCACCCCTCCCTCAACAGTAGATTCAAGTGATGCCACCGCTACTACATCAACAAAAGCAGTCTCTTCAAGTGATGTAACCACTCCCTCAACAGTCACTCCAAGTGATGCCACCAATCCCTCAACTGCATGGACATCAACTTCAAGAGATGCCACCACTACTACATCAACATCAGCAGTCACTTCAAGCGATAACACTGTTCCTTCAACATTTACTTCAAGTGGTGCCACCGCTACTACATCAGCATCAGCATTCAGTTCAAGTGATGCCATCTCTCCCTCGACATCAACAGTCTCTTCAAGTGATGCCACCGCTACTATATCAACATCAGCAGTCTCTTCAAGTGATGCCACCAGTCCCTCAACTGCATCTACATCAACTTCAAATGATGCCACCACTCCCTCATCTACATCAATAGTCACTTCAAGTGATGCCACCACTACTACATCAACATCAGCATTCACTTCAAGTGATGCCACCACTCCCTCAACATCAATATTCACTTCAAGTAATGGCACCTCTCCCTCGACATCAATATTCACTTCAAGTGATGCCACCAATCCCTCAACTGCAACGACATCAACTTCAAATGATGCCACCACTACTACACCGACATTAACAGTCATTTCAAGCGATTCCACCACTCCCTCAAAAGCCACTTCAAGTGGTGCCACCGCTACTACATCAGCATTCAGTTCAAGTGATGCCATCTCTCCCTCGACATCAACAGTAAATCCAAGTGATGCCACCATTCCCTCAACTACATCAACATCAACTTCAAGAGATGCCACCACTGCTACATCGACATTAACAGTCACTTCAATTCCTAACACCACTATTACATACACATCAGCAGTCACTTCACGTGATGCCACCAGTCCCTCAACTGCATCTACATCAACTTCAAATGATGCCACCACTCCCTCATTTACATCAATAGTCACTTCAAGTGATGCCACCGCTACTACATCAACATCAGCATTCAGTTCAAGTGATGCCATCTCTCCCTCGACATCAACAGTCACTTCAAGTGATGGCAGCACTCTCTCAACAGTCACTTCAAGTGTTGCCACCTCTCCCTCGACATCAATCTTCACTTCAAGTGATGCCAACTCTCACTCAACTACATCGATAGTCACTTCAGACGATACTACATCAACAACCACTTCAAATGTTGCCACCACTGCCTCAACAGTCACTTCAAGTGATGCCATCACTCCCTCAACTACACTGATAGTAACTTCAGAAAATGCCACATGGACACCCACTTCAGGTGATGCAACCTCTTCCTCAACTACATCAACATTCACTTCAAGTGGTGCCACCACTCACTCAACAGTCACTTCAAGTGATGCCACCGCTACTGCATCAACATCAGCAGTCTCTTCAAGTGATGCCACCAATCCCTCAACTGAATCGACATCAACTTCAAATGATGTCACCACTCCCTCATCTACATCAGCAGTCACTTCAAGCGATAACACTGTTCCGTCAACATTCACTTCAAGTGGTGCCAAAGCTACTACATCAACTTCAGCATTCACTTCAAGTGATGCCAACTCTCCCTTAACATCAATATTCACTACAAGTGATGGCACCTCTCTATCGACATCAATATTTACTTCAACTGATGCCACCACTCCCTCAACAGTAGCTTCAAGTGATGCCACCGCTAGTACATCAACAAAAGCAGTCTCTTCAAGTGATGCCACCACTCCCTCGAAATCAATATTCACTTCAAATAATGCCACCTCTCACTCAACTACATCGACAGTCACTTCGGACGATACTACATCAACACCCACTTCAAGTGATGCCACCACTCCCTCAACTACATCAACTTTAACTTCAAGTGATACCACCACTACTACACCGACAGTAACATTAACTGTGGACAGAATTCCCTCAACTACGTCGACAGTCAGGTCAAGTGATGCCACCAATCCCTCAAGTACATCGACAGTCAGTTCCATTTTTACCACCACTCTGTCAACAGTCACTTCAGGTGATGCCACCTCTTCCTCAACTACATCAACTTCAACTTCAAGTGATACCACCACTACTACACCAACAGTAACATTAACTGTGGACAGAATTCCCTCAACTACGTCGACAGTCAGGTCAAGTGATGCCACCAATCCCTCAAGTACATCGACAGTCAGTTCCATTTTTACCACCACTCTGTCAACAGTCACTTCAGGTGATGCCACCTCTTCCTCAACTACATCAACTTCAACTTCAAGTGATACCACCACTACTACACCAACAGTAACATTAACTGTGGACAGAATTCCCTCAACTACATTGACAGTCAGGTCAAGTGATGACACCACTGCTTCAACAGTCACTCCAAGTGATGCCACCAATCCCTCAACCGCATCGACATCAACTTCAAGAGATGCCACCACTGCTACAACGACATTAACAGTCATTTCAAGCGATTCCACCACTCCCTCAGAAACCACTTCAAGACATGCCACCACTCCCTCATCTACATCAATAGTTACTTCAAGTGATGCCACCACTACTACATCAACATCAGCATTTAGTTCAAGTGATGCCAACTCTCCCTCGACATCAACAGTCTCTTCAAGCGATGCCACCTCTTTCTCAACTACATCAACACCCACTTCAAGTGATGCCACCACTCCCTCAAGTACATCGACAGTCAGTTCCAGTTTAACCACCACTCTGTCAACAGTCACTTCAGGTGATGCCACCACTACTACACCGACAGTAACATTAACTGTGGACAGAATTCCCTCAACTACGTTGACAGTCAGGTCAAGTGATGACACCACTGCCTCAACATTCACTTCAAGTGATGCTATCACTCCCTCAACTACACTGATAGTAACTTCAGAAAATGCCACATGGACACCCACTTCAGGTGATGCAACCTCTTCCTCAACTACATCAACATTCACTTCAAGTGGTGCCACCACTCACTCAACAGTAGCTTCAAGTGATGCCACCGCTACTGCATCAACATCAGCAGTCTCTTCAAGTGATGCCACCACTCCTTCTACAGTCACTTCAAGCAATCCCACCACTCCCTCAACAGTCACTTCAAGTGTTGTCACCTCTCCCTCGACATCAATCTTCACTTCAAGTGATGCCACCACTCCTTCTACAGTCACTTCAAGCAATCCCACCACTCCCTCAACACTCACTTCAAGTGATGCCACCTCTCCCTCGACATCAATCTTCACTTCAAGTGATGCCAACTCTCACTCAACTACATCGATAGTCACTTCAGACGATACTACATCAACAACCACTTCAAATGTTGCCACCACTGCCTCAACAGTCACTTCAAGTGATGCCATCACTCCCTCAACTACACTGATAGTAACTTCAGAAAATGCCACATGGACACCCACTTCAGGTGATGCAACCTCTTCCTCAACTACATCAACATTCACTTCAAGTGGTGCCACCACTCACTCAACAGTCACTTCAAGTGATGACACCGCTACTGCATCAACATCAGCAGTCTCTTCAAGTGATGCCACCAATCCCTCAACTGAATCGACATCAACTTCAAATGTTGTCACCACTCCCTCATCTACATCAGCAGTGACTTCAAGCGATAACACTGTTCCGTCAACATTCACTTCAAGTGGTGCCAAAGCTACTACATCAACTTCAGCATTCACTTCAAGTGATGCCACCTCTCCCTTAACATCAATATTCACTACAAGTGATGGCACCTCTCTATCGATATCAATATTTACTTCAACTGATGCCACCACTCCCTCAACAGTAGCTTCAAGTGATGCCACCGCTACTACATCAACAAAAGCAGTCTCTTCAAGTGATGCCACCACTCCCTCGACATCAATATTCACTTCAAATAATGCCACCTCTCACTCAACTACATCGACAGTCACTTCGGACGATACTACATCAACACCCACTTCAAGTGATGCCACCACACCCTCAAGTACATTGACAGTCAGTTCAAGTGTTGCCACCACTCTGTCAACAGTCACTTCAAGTGATTCCACCTCTTTCTCAACTACATCAACGGTCACTTCAGGTGATGCCACCACGACTACACCAAGAGTAACTTCAAATGCTGCCATCATTCCCTCAACTACATCAACACCCACTTCAAGTGATGCCACCACTCCCTCAACTACATCAACTTTAACTTCAAGTGATACCACCACTACTACACCGACAGTAACATTAACTGTGGACAGAATTCCCTCAACTACGTCGACAGTCAGGTCAAGTGATGCCACCAATCCCTCAAGTACATCGACAGTCAGTTCCATTTTTACCACCACTCTGTCAACAGTCACTTCAGGTGATGCCACCTCTTCCTCAACTACATCAACTTTAACTTCAAGTGATACCACCACTACTACACCAACAGTAACATTAACTGTGGACAGAATTCCCTCAACTACATTGACAGTCAGGTCAAGTCATGACACCACTGCTTCAACAGTCACTCCAAGTGATGCCACCAATCCCTCAACTGCATCGACATCAACTTCAAGAGATGCCACCACTGCTACATCGACATTAACAGTCATTTCAAGCGATTCCACCACTCCCTCAGAAACCACTTCAAGTCATGCCACCACTCCCTCATCTACATCAATAGTTACTTCAAGTGATGCCACCACTACTACATCAACATCAGCATTCAGTTCAAGTGATGCCAACTCTCCCTCGACATCAACAGTCTCTTCAAGCGATGCCACCTCTTTCTCAACTACATCAACACCCACTTCAAGTGATGCCACCACTCCCTCAAGTACATCGACAGTCAGTTCCAGTTTAACCACCACTCTGTCAACAGTCACTTCAGGTGATGCCACCACTACTACACCGACAGTAACATTAACTGTGGACAGAATTCCCTCAACTACGTTGACAGTCAGGTCAAGTGATGCCACCACTGCCTCAACATTCACTTCAAGTGATGCTATCACTCCCTCAACTACACTGATAGTAACTTCAGAAAATGCCACATGGACACCCACTTCAGGTGATGCAACCTCTTCCTCAACTACATCAACATTCACTTCAAGTGGTGCCACCACTCACTCAACAGTAGCTTCAAGTGATGCCACCACTACTGCATCAACATCAGCAGTCTCTTCAAGTGATGCCACCACTCCATCTACAGTCACTTCAAGCAATCCCACCACTCCCTCAACAGTCACTTCAAGTGTTGCCACCTCTCCCTCGACATCAATCTTCACTTCAAGTGATGCCACCACTCCTTCTACAGTCACTTCAAGCAATCCCACCACTCCCTCAACACTCACTTCAAGTGATGCCACCTCTCCCTCGACATCAATCTTCACTTCAAGTGATGCCAACTCTCACTCAACTACATCGATAGTCACTTCAGACGATACTACATCAACAACCACTTCAAATGTTGCCACCACTGCCTCAACAGTCACTTCAAGTGATGCCATCACTCCCTCAACTACACTGATAGTAACTTCAGAAAATGCCACATGGACACCCACTTCAGGTGATGCAAGCTCTTCCTCAACTACATCAACATTCACTTCAAGTGGTGCCACCAGTCACTCAACAGTAGCTTCAAGTGATGCCACCGCTACTGCATCAACATCAGCAGTCTCTTCAAGTGATGCCACCACTCCTTCTACAGTCACTTCAAGCAATCCCACCACTCCCTCAACAGTCACTTCAAGTGTTGCCACCTCTCCCTCGACATCAATCTTCACTTCAAGTGATGCCACCACTCCTTCTACAGTCACTTCAAGCAATCCCACCACTCCCTCAACACTCACTTCAAGTGATGCCACCTCTCCCTCGACATCAATCTTCACTTCAAGTGATGCCAACTCTCACTCAACTACATCGATAGTCACTTCAGACGATACTACATCAACAACCACTTCAAATGTTGCCACCATTGCTTCAACAGTAAATCCAAGTGATGCCACCAATCCCTCAACTACATCGACATCAACTTCAAGAGATGCCACCACTACTACATCGACATTAACAGTCATTTCAAGCGATTCCACCACTCCCTCAGAAACCACTTCAAGTCATGCCACCGCTACAACATCAATTTCAGCATTCAGTTCAAGTGATGCCATCTCTCCCTCAACATCAACAGTCTCTTCAAGTGATGCCACCGCTACTATATCAACATCAGCAGTCTCTTCAAGTGATGCCACCAGTCCCTCAACTGCATCGACATCAACTTCAAATGATGCCACCACTCCCTCATCTACATCAATAGTCACTTCAAGTGATGCCACCACTACTACATCAACATCAGCATTCACTTCAAGTGATGCCACCACTCCCTCAACATCAATATTCACTTCAAGTAATGGCACCTCTCCCTCGACATCAGTATTCACTTCAAGTGATGCAACCAATCCCTTAACATTAATATTCACTACAAGTGATGGCACCTCTCTCTCGACATCAATATTTACTTCAATTGATGCCACCACTCCCTCAACAGTAGCTTCAAGTGATGCCACCGCTACTCCATCAACATCCATATTCACTTCAAATAATGCCACCTCTCACTCAACTACATCGACAGTCACTTTGGACGATACTCCATCAACACCCACTTCAAGTGATGCCACCACACCCTCAAGTACATTGACAGTCACTTCAAGTGATGCCACCTCTTTCTCAACTACATCAACGGTCACTTCAGGTGATGCCACCACGACTACACCAAGAGTAACTTCAAATGCTGCCATCATTCCCTCAACTACATCAACACCCACTTCAAGTGATGCCACCACTCCCTCAAGTACATCAACAGTCAGTTCCAGTTTTGCCACCACTCTGTCAACAGTCACTTCAGGTGATGCCACCTCTTCCTCAACTACATCAACTTTAACTTCAAGTGATGCCACCACTCCCTCAAGTACATCAACAGTCAGTTCCAGTTTTACCACCACTTTGTCAACAGTCACTTCAGGTGATGCCACCACTACTACACCGACAGTAACATTAACTGTGGACAGAATTCCCTCAACTACGTTGACAGTCAGGTCAAGTGATGCCACCACTGCCTCAACAGTCACTTCAAGTGATGCCATCACTCCCTCAACTACACTGATAGTAACTTCAGAAAATGCCACATGGACACCCACTTCAGGTGATGCAACCTCTTCCTCAACTACATCAACATTCACTTCAAGTGGTGCCACCACTCACTCAACAGTCACTTCAAGTCATGCCACCGCTACTGCATCAACATCAACAGTCTCTTCAAGTGATGCCACCACTCCTTCTACAGTCACTTCAAGCAATCCCACCACTCCCTCAACTGTCACTTCAAGTGTTGCCACCTCTCCCTCGACATCAATCTTCACTTCAAGTGATGCCACCACTCCTTCTACATTCACTTCAAGCAATCCCACCACTCCCTCAACAGTCACTTCAAGTGATGCCACCTCTCCCTCGACATCAATCTTCACTTCAAGTGATGCCACCTCTCACTCAACTACATCGATAGTCACTTCAGACGATACTACATCAACAACCACTTCAAATGTTGCCACCAGTGCCTCAACAGTCACTTCAAGTGATGCCACCAATCCCTCAACTGCATCGACATCAACTTCAAGAGATGCCACCACTACTACATCGACATTAACAGTCATTTCAAGCGATTCCACCACTCCCTCAGAAACCACTTCAAGTCATGCCACCACTCCCTCATCTACATCAACAGTCCCTTCAATTGATCCCACCACTACCTCAACATCAACAGTCACTTCAAGAAATGCCACCAATACATCGACAGTCTCTACAAGTGATGCCTCCACTCCTTCGACATCAACAATCACTTCAAGTGATGACACTAATACATCAACAGTCACTTCAAGTGATAGCACCACACCCTCAACATCAAGAGTCACTTCAAGAAATGCCACGTCTCCCTGGACATCAACAGTCACTTCAGGTGATACTACCACTACATTGACAGTCACTTCAAGTGATCCCACCACTACCTCGACATCAACAGTCACTTCAAGTGATGCCCCCAATACATTGACAGTAACATTAAATGATGATACCACTACATTGACAGTCTCTTCAAGTGATGCTACCACTACATCGACAGTCCCTTCAAGTGATACCACCACTCCCTCGACATTAACAGTCACTTCAAGTAATGCCACATCTCTCTCGACATCAACAGTCACTTCAAGTGATGCCACCAATACATCAACAGTCTCTACAAGTGATGCTTCCACTCCTTTGACTTCAACAGTCACTTCAAGTGATGCCACCACTACATCAACAGTCACTTCAAGTGATGCCACCACTACATCAACAGTCACTTCAAGTGATGCTACCACTACATCAACAGTCACTTCAAGTGATACTACCACTACAGCAACAGTCATTTCAAGTGAATCTACCACTACATTGTCAGTATCTTCAAGTGATGCCACCTCTCCCTCGACATTAACATTCACTTCAAGTGACGCCACCTTTACCTGGACATCAACAGTCACTTCAAGTGATCCCACCGCTTCCTCGCCTACATCGACAGTCACTTCAAGTGATCCCACCTCTCCTTTGACATCAACAGTCACTTCAAGTGATCCCACCTCTCCTTTGACATCAACAGTCACTTCAAGTGATCCCACCTCTCCTTTGACATCAACAGTCACTTCAAGTGATCCCACCTCTCCTTTGACATCAACAGTCACTTCAAGTGATCCCACCTCTCCCTCAACATTAACATTCACTTCAAGTGATGCCACCTCTCCTTTGACATCAACAGTCACTTCAAGTGATGCCACCTTTACCTGGACATCAACAGTCACTTCAAGTGACGCCACCTTTACCTGGACATCAACAGTCACTTCAAGTGATCCCACCTCTCCTTTGACATCAACAGTCACTTCAAGTGATCCCACCTCTCCTTTGACATCAACAGTCACTTCAAGTGATGCCACCTTTACCTCGACATCAACAGTCACTTCAAGTGATGCCCCCAATACATTGACAGTAACATTAAATGATGATACCACTACATTGACAGTCTCTTCAAGTGATGCCACCTTTACCTCGACATCAACAGTCACTTCAAGTGATGCCCCCAATACATTGACAGTAACATTAAATGATGATACCACTACATTGACAGTCTCTTCAAGTGATGCTACCACTACATCGACAGTCCCTTCAAGTGATACCACCACTCCCTCGACATTAACAGTCACTTCAAGTAATGCCACATCTCCCTCGACATCAACAGTCACTTCAAGTGATGCCACCAATACATCAACAGTCTCTACAAGTGATGCTTCCACTCCTTCGACTTCAACAGTCACTTCAAGTGATGCCACCACTACATCAACAGTCACTTCAAGTGATGCTACCACTACATCAACAGTCACTTCAAGTGATACTACCACTACAGCAACAGTCATTTCAAGTGAATCTACCACTACATCGTCAGTATCTTCAAGTGATGCCACCTCTCCCTCGACATTAACATTCACTTCAAGTGATGCCACCTTTACCTGGACATCAACAGTCACTTCAAGTGACGCCACCTTTACCTGGACATCAACAGTCACTTCAAGTGATCCCACCGCTTCCTCGCCTACATCGACAGTCTCTACAAGTGTTGCTTCCACTCCATCGACTTCAACAGTCACTTCAAGTGATGCCACCTTTACCTGGACATCAACAGTCACTTCAAGTGATCCCACCGCTTCCTTGCCTACATCAATTGTCTCTTCAAGTGATGCCACCTCTCCCTCGACATCAACAGTATTTTCAAGTGATGCCACCAACTCATTGACAGTCTCTACAAGTGATGCCTCCACTCCTTCGACTTCAGCAGTCACTTCAAGTGATCCCACCACTACCTCGACATTAACAGTCACTTCCAGAAATGCCACCTCTCCCTCGACATCAACAGTCACTTCAAGTGATGCTACCACTACATTGACAGTCACATCAAGTGATGCCTCCACTCCTTCGACTTTAACAGTCACTTCAAGTGATGCCACCCCTACATCAACAGTCACTTCAAGTGATGCTACCACTACATCGACAGTCCCTTCAATTGATCCCACCACTACCTCGGCATTAACAGTCACTTCAAGAAATGCCACCAATACATCGACAGTCTCTACAAGTGATGCCTCCACTCCTTCGACATCAACAGTCACTTCAAGTGATGCCACCAACACATCAACAGTTACTTCAAGTGATGCTACCACTACATTGACAGTCACTTCAAGTGATGCCACCACTCCCTCAACATCAACAGTCACTTTAAGTGATGCAACCTCTCCCTCAACTACATCAACAGTCAGTTCAAGTGATACTACCACTACATCGACAGTCCCTTCAAGTGATCCCACCACTACCTCGACATTAACAGTCACTTCAAGAAATGCCACCTCTCCCTCGACATCAACAGTCACTTCAAGTGATGCCACCAATACATCGACAGTCTCTTCAAGTGATGCCACCACTCCCTCAACATCAACAGTCAGTTCAAGTGATACTACCACGACAGCAACAGTCAGTTCAGGTGATACTACCACTACATCGACAGTATCTTCAAGTGATACCACCTCTCCCTCGACTTCACCAGTCACTTCAAGTGATGCCAACACTACATCAACAGTCACTTCAAGTGATGCCTCCACAACATCAACAGTCACTTTAAGTGATGCTACCACTACATTAACAGTCCCTTCAAGTGATGCCACCATTACCTCAACGTTAACAGTCACTTCAAGAAATGCCACCTCTCCCTCGACATCAACAGTCACTGCTAGTGATGCTACCACTACATCAACAGTCACTGCAAGTGATGCCACCAATACATCAACAGTCACTTCCAGAAATGCCACCTCTCCCTCGACATCAACAGTCACTTCAAGTGATGCTACCACTACATTGACAGTCACATCAAGTGATGCCTCCACTCCTTCGAGTTTAACAGTCACTTCAAGTGATGCCACCAACACATCAACAGTTACTTCAAGTGATGCTACCACTACATTGACAGTCACTTCAAGTGATGCCACCACTCCCTCAACATCAACAGTCACTTTAAGTGATGCAACCTCTCCCTCAAATACATCAACAGTCAGTTCAAGTGATACTACCACTACATCGACAGTCCCTTCAAGTGATCCCACCACTACCTCGACATTAACAGTCACTTCAAGTGATGCCACCTCTCCCTCGACATCAACAGTCAGTTCAAGTGATACTACCACGACAGCAACAGTCAGTTCAGGTGATACTACCACTACATCGACAGTATCTTCAAGTGATACCACCTCTCCCTCGACTTCAACAGTCACTTCAAGTGATGCCACCACTACATCGACAGTATCTTCAAGTGATACCACCTCTCACTCGACTTCAACAGTCACTTCAAGTGATGCCAACACTACATCAACAGTCACTTCAAGTGATGCCTCCACAACATCAACAGTCACTTTAAGTGATGCTACCACTACATTAACAGTCCCTTCAAGTGATGCCACCATTACCTCAACGTTAACAGTCACTTCAAGAAATGCCACCTCTCCCTCGACATCAACAGTCCCTGCTAGTGATGCTACCACTACATCGACAGTCACTTCAAGCGATGCCACCACTACCTCGACATCAATAGTCACTTCAAGTGATGCCACCAATACATCAACAGTCACTTCAAGTGATGCCACCACTCCCTCGACACTAACAGTTACTTCAAGTGATGCCACCTCTCCCTCGACATCAACAGTCGCCTCAAGTGATTCCACCACTACATCAACAGTCACTTCAAATGATGCTACCACTACATCGACAGTCACTTTAAGTGATGCTACCTCTCCCTCAACTACATTGACAGTCACAGCTAGTGATGACACCTCTAACTCAACATCAACAGTCACTTCAAGGGTTGCTACCACTGCATCGATAGTCTCTTCAAGTCATAACACCCCTCCTTCAACTACATCAATGTTTATTTCAAGTGATGGCACATCTTCTTCTACATCGAATGTCACATCAAGTAATGCCACCACTATATCAACTTTCACTTCAAATGATACCACCACTCCCTCAACTACATCTATTGTCACTTCAAGTAGTGTCACTTCCACATCTCCCTTGCAATATACAGTCACTTCAAGTGACGCCACCTCTCCCTCAACATTACCTTTCACTTCAAGTGATACCATCTCTCCCTCAACTACATCGACAGAGAACTCAAGTGTTGACACTACTCTCTTGATATCAACACCCTCTTCAAATGATATTACATCAACAGTCACTTCAAGTGATCCCACAACTCCCACTTCTCCATCAACAGCCACAAGTGAGGCCACCACTCTAAGACTAATAATGTCATCAACAAGTGGTACTACTACAGTGTTAACAGGTACAGATACCTCAGCAGTTGTAGCAGTATCTACACCGTCCACCCCTTCACTAGGACTAACATCCAGAGACACTACTTTGGTGACAACAATCAAAACCACTGTTGCAGAATGCAGTAAGATTATTTTCACTTATTCTCAAAAACCATCATAAGATGATATGATTGTAAAGATGTAATGTTTTTTAAAACTTACAAATGGATACCAAAGACTATTGAAATGTGTGAATATATTGCTGTAAATACACTGCATTATTTGATTTTTATTGTCATTTGTTTTCAGTGCCAGATACTCTGTTGAATGTCATCAGGCTGGAGGATGTCACCAGTAAGTTAATCAGTGTGAGTTGGACTGGTATTACCCTGGATCAGCAGATACAGTACAAGGTGAAGCTGGCATCTAATTCCAAAACAACTCAGATTGAGACCTCGGCCACCAAAGCTGTTTTCTCAAACCTTACTCCTGGAACCATATACACTCTGATTATTGAGTACTTATCCTGCTACATCAAGAAAAACATTTCAAGAGACATAATCACTGGTATGTCAACTCTTGTTCAAGTAATCTCCTTGAATTCACTAAGAGCATACTTTTGCATTTAAAACAATTATAGATCAAATTAGTGCAAAAGGACATTTTGTGCAAACATCACATTTGTTTTGTTACATCTTTATCTTTTCTCTCCAAAAGCTGGAAAGGTCTATGAATCTTCCACTCGAATTCCAGGCAGAGAGTTTTTGTCTGATTATTCAAATCAATCCAGCAAACTTTACAAAGACTTTGTGGCCAATTTTACCATGCAGGTAAATATTCATTAAGCATTTTTTATAATTGCTTTCTAATTTAGGTAATATAATACAACCTTGTATGATTTAAACATACATATTTCTTTAAAGGTTGAAAACAATCTCCCAAAAGCATACCAGGACCTTACCAGGGCTAAAGAAATGGTGGTGGTTGTGACAGGTGTTCACAGAGGAAGTGTGATCGTTGACTTTGATCTGGTCACTGCTCTGGAGGTTAAACTGTCAACCTCTGACGTGCAGAACAGTGTCATTAATGCGCTGAAATTATCTGAACTCGGAGTAGATCTGAATTTCACCTCAGTCAAAGGTTTTTGAATTCCAATGACTACATACAATGATCTTTTCTGTGCTAGTGAATCAATCAAAATATTTTTTTAATAAATATTCAAGGACTAACTAAATTTAAGGACGTTATCATATCACCGTGTGTATTTAGTGGCCTTTAGTGACTTCATTTTTACTATATTACAGAGGCAGATGTCTGCCAACGAGGCGATTACACATGCTCAAAAAATGCCAGCTGTGTCAGAGAGGGACCCTCACATTCATGTGAATGTAAGGCAGGATTCTACGACAAAAACCCAACCGTACCGGGTACTGACTGCAAGAGTAAGAAAACTTTGTTGCTTGAAATGTGGGCCACACTTTACATGAAATAAGTACCTTATACAAGAGTAACTACCAGTGGAAGAACGTATGTTATTACCCTGTAATACACTATTAAGTACATCCATTTAAGCAGTATTTACCACTATTGCACTCACTGTTTTGTAGGAAATATCTCTCCAGGTGCAGATCCATGTAAAGGCTTGTGTTCATCATGTGCTCAGTGTGTGGTTGGTCCTGGAGGTAGCCATGAATGTAGCTGCTATCCTGGTTTGATAGATCAGAATCCTGTTAATCCTGGGAAGCTATGCAAAGGTACACTAATGTCCTCTGCCTCAATTGTATCTGTATCAATTCCTTACTTGTGTATCTTACACATACATTGCATTACATCTTCATTCCATCAAAATGTGCCCACTATAGATCCTGTCGACTGTTTTGATCAAGAAAAGGACATTTGCTCATCCCAAAATCTATGTCTTCCATCCAAGTTTCTCTGCTCATGTAAGTTACGAAATCATACCAATTCTTCAGATATCACATACTGTAACGGCGTTCGTCTGTTGAAGGAAGAGAGTCGGACCGAAATGCAGCGTGTTGGTTACTCATGACTTTAATGAAAGAAAACACGGTACATGAAATAACTGATACTAAATACAAAAACAACAGAACGGAACGTGAAACTAATTACAGCCTATCTGGTGACTACAACACAGAGACAGGAAGAATCACCCACCACTCACGGACCGAGCAGCGTGTAAACTGGCAGGAGCGAAAGGAGGACGTTATGGACGATAGAGGCATGGAGTATACGACGTGGGAAAAAATCGACAGGTGGGCGGCCGACCCAGAGAGAGTGCAGGCGCCCGCCTGGGATTCGCTTCAGCAGTGCGAAGAGGGCTACAGGCGAATGGAGTCAAAAAGGAAAACACGGCGACGCAGAGCGAAATCCGAAAGTAACCCCCAAATATTTATTGGGGGAGAGCGCAGAGAGAGAGTGGCTGAGTCAGGAGTCAGACCTGAGCCTACTCTCCCTGTTAATTGTGAGGAGCAGCAATATAAGGACTTCTGGTCTTGGGAGATGATATTAGACGGAAAAGGACCCTGGGCTCAGCCTGGAGAATATCGCCGTCCCAAGGAAGAAATAGATCAAATCAAATCAAATCAAATTTATTTATATAGCCCTTCGTACATCAGCTGATATCTCAAAGTGCTGTACAGAAACCCAGCCTAAAACCCCAAACAGCAAACAATGCAGGTGTAAAAGCACGGTGGCTAGGAAAAACTCCCTAGAAAGGCCAAAACCTAGGAAGAAACCTAGAGAGGAACCGGGCTATGTGGGGTGGCCAGTCCTCTTCTGGCTGTGCCGGGTAGAGATTATAACAGAACATGACCAAGATGTTCAAATGTTCATAAATGACCAGCATGGTCAAATAATAATAAGGCAGAACAGTTGAAACTGGAGCAGCAGCACAGTCAGGTGGACTGGGGACAGCAAGGAGCCATCATGTCAGGTAGTCCTGGGGCACGGTCCTAGGGCTCAGGTCCTCCGAGAGAGAGAAAGAAAGAGAGAATTAGAGAGAGCATATGTGGGGTGGCCAGTCCTCTTCTGGCTGTGCCGGGTGGAGATTATAACAGAACGTGGCCAAGATGTTCAAATGTTCATAAATGACCAGCATGGTTGAATAATAGTAAGGCAGAACAGTTGAAACTGGAGCAGGAGCATGGCCAGGTGGACTGGGGACAGCAAGGAGTCCTCATGTCAGGTAGTCCTGGGACATGGTCCTAGGGCCCAGGCCAGTTGAAACTGGAGCAGCAGCATGGCCAGGTGGACTGGGGACAGCAAGGAGTCATCATGTCAGGTAGTCCTGGGGCATGGTCCTAGGGCTCAGGTCCTCCGAGAGAGAGAAAGAAAGAGAGAAGGAGAGAATTAGAGAACGCACACTTAGATTCACACAGGACACCTGAATAGGACAGGAGAAGTACTCCAGATAAACAAACTGACCCTAGCCCCCGACACATAAACTACTGCAGCATAAATACTGGAGGCTGAGACAGGAGGGGTCAGGAGACACTGTGGCCCCATCCGAGGACACCCCGGACAGGGCCAAACAGGAAGGATATAACCCCACCCACTTTGCCAAAGCACAGCCCCCACACCACTAGAGGGAAATCTTCAACCACCAACTTACCATCCTGAGACAAGGCCGAGTATAGCCCACAAAGATCTCCGACACGGTACAACCCAAGGGGGGGGAACCCAGACAGGCCGACCACAACAGTGAATCAACCCACCCAGGTGACGCACCCCCCCAGGGACGGCACGAGAGAGCCCCAGCAAGCCAGTGACTCAGCCCCGTAACAGGGTTAGAGGCAGAGAATCCCAGTGGAAAGAGGGGAACCGGCCAGGCAGAGACAGCAAGGGCGGTTCGTTGCTCCAGAGCCTTTCCGTTCACCTTCCCACTCCTGGGCCAGACTACACTCAATCATATGACCCACTGAAGAGATGAGTTTTCAGTAAAGACTTAAAGGTTGAGACCGAGTTTGCGTCTCTGACATGGGTAGGCAGACCGTTCCATAAAAATGGAGCTCTATAGGAGAAAGCCCTGCCTCCAGCTGTTTGCTTAGAAATTCTAGGGACAATTAGGAGGCCTGCGTCTTGTGACCGTAGCGTACGTGTAGGTATGTACGGCAGGACCAAATCAGAGAGGTAGGTAGGAGCAAGCCCATGTAATGCTTTGTAGGTTAGCAGTAAAACCTTGAAATCAGCCCTTGCTTTGACAGGAAGCCAGTGTAGAGAGCTGTGGATAAAGCGGAGAGGCGCTGGTATGAGGAGGCAGCACGGCGACGCGGTTGGAAGCCCGAAAAGCAGCCCCAAAAAATTATTGGGGGGTGGCTAGAAGGGAGTATGGTTATGCCAGGTAGGAGACCTGCGCAAACTCCCTGTGCACACCGTTGGGCTAGAAAGACCGGGCAGGCACCGTGTTATGCTATGGAGCGCACGGTGTTTCCAGTGCGGGTGCAGAGCCAGGTGCGGCACATACCAGCCCTTCCTATTGGCCGGGCTAGTGTGGGCATCGAGCCAGGTAAGCTTGGGCAGGCTCTGTGCTCAAGAGCTCCAGTGCGCCTGCACGGTCCGGTCTATCCAGAGCCACCTCCACACACCAGTCCTCCGGTAGCAGCTCCCCGCACCAGGCTTCCTGTGCGTGTCCTCGATCCAATACCACCAGTTCCAGCACCACGCACCAGGCCTCCAGTGCGCCTCGCCTGTTCAGCGCAGCCAGCGCTTTTCTCCTCTCCTGCGCTGTCGGAGTCTCCCGCTTGTTTAGCGCAGCCAGAGCCTTTCTCCTCTCCTGCGCTGCCGGAGTCTCCCGTCTGCCCAGCGCCGCCAGTGCCGCCAGTCTGCCCAGCGCCGCCAGTGCTCCCAGTCTGCCCAGCGCCGCCAGTGCTCCCAGTCTGCCCAGCGCCGCCAGTGCTCCCAGTCTGCCCGCGCCGCCAGTGCTCCCAGTCTGCCCAGCGCCGCCAGTCTGCCCAGCGCCGCCAGTGCTCCCAGTCTGCCCAGCGCCGCCAGTGCCGCCAGACAACCAGTCTCTTCCAGATCTGCCAGACAACCAGTCTCTTCCAGATCTGCCAGACAACCAGTCTCTTCCAGATCTGCCAGACAACCAGTCTCTTCCAGATCTGCCAGACAACCAGTCTCTTCCAGATCTGCCCGACAACCAGTCTCTTCCAGATCTGCCAGACAACCAGTCTCTTCCAGATCTGCCAGACAACCAGAATCTTCCAGATCTGCTTGTCAACCTGAATCTTCCAGTTCCGCCAGCCAGCCAGGATTTACCGGAGCCTACTACCTGCCTGAGCTTCATCTCAGTACTGGGCTTCCTCTCAGTACTGGGCTTCCTCTCAGTACTGGGCTTCCTCTCAGTACTGGGTTTCCTCTCAGTACTGGGCTTCCTCTCAGTACTGGGCTTCCCCTCAGTCCCGGGCTGCCCCTCAGTCCCGGGCTGCTTCGGTCCCGAGCTGCCCCTCTGTCCCGAGCTGCCCCTCTGTCCCGAGCTGCCCCTCAGTCACGAGCTGTTCCTCAGTTATGTGGGGATCTGGGTGAGGACTATTAGGCCATGGTCGGCGGAGAGGGTGGATTATCCCAGGACGCGAAGGGGAGGAACAAGGACATTAATGGAGTGGGGTCCACGTCCCGAGCCGGAACCGCCACCATGGACAGACGCCCACCCGGACCCTCCCTATGCTTTTGAGGTGCGTCCGGGAGTCCGCACCTTAGGGGGGGGGTTCTGTCACGCCTTGGTCATTGTATTTTGTGTTTTTGTTATATGTTTGGGTAGGCCAGGGTGTGACATGGGTTTATATGTTGTTTTTCGTATTGGGGTTTGTAGTATTTGGGATCGCGGCTGATTAGGGGTGTTGTATAGGCTTGGCTGCCTGAGGCGATTCTCAATCAGTCAGGTGATTCTCGTTGTCTCTGATTGGGAACCATATTTAGGCAGTCTGAGTTTCGCTTTGTATTTCGTGGGTGATTGTTCCTGTCTTTGTGTAGTTTCACCAGATAGGCTGTAATAGGTTTCATGTTCCGTTTGTTGTTTTTGTATTTAGTTATTTCATGTATCGTTTCGTTTTCTTCATTAAAGATCATGAGTAACAAACACGCTGCATTTCGGTCCGACTCTCTTCCTTCAACAGACGAACGTCGTTACACATACTGTCTTCAGAGAAAGATGAATCTGTAATACTGAAGCCTATTTGTGCCTCTGACTGACCTACAGCTTATTATAACAACTCTCTCTGCTTCCCTCCTACAGTGAGGAAGGTTTTCAAATTAACAGCAGAATTCAACTCTTGGATCTTCAACTCCTCTCTGCACGACCCAGGGAGCGATGCTTGGGCATATGCCTCTACAAAGATCATAAAAACTGTATGCACATACACTCCCTAATTTGTAATTATTGTGATGTCTTACAAATGTCATCTTAAAACACTATGGTTTCTTTTCCATAAGTACTTTTATAAATAGACGTCTACTTTACTATAAAAAATGTTTCCAGGTTGTCCCCAGAATGCGGTTTGTTCTGTCAGATTCATCCTTTGACATGACAGTGGTGGGCTTCCAGAGAGGTAGTGTGGTGGTCAGGATGATGTGCGGTTATAATGGGAATACTACCGCTGATGAAAGAACTCTCCAGGCTGCTCTGCAGGACACAATCCGCAAACACTTGGACAACTCCGCCATAGCTACCTTGAAAAGTATGTTTAAAACATAGGATTTAAAGAAAAAGAATTGGCATTACATGATGATTGTGTTTGTTTTGTTGAATTAATGTATGTGACTCAGTTTGTGGTTTCACAAATTTCTTCTATTTAATTTTGTGTGGGATGCTGCTTATCTAATATTGTCCTTTCAATAGTTACTGATAGACATTGACCAAACATCTGTCTGTTCTTTGTAGGAGTTTCCCAGATATCAATGGCCCCAGGAGCAGGCTGGAAAGTGGCGACAATAGTCCTGGGAGTTCTGCTGGGCTTCACTTTGACAGTCGTGGTTGTTGTTCTGATCATCACCATAGCGAGGAGAGCAGCTAGCAAGCTGACCTCATATAACATCAAGCAAACAAAGCACAACAGACAAGTGGTGTCCGATGACTACTTAGAAGATTATTCTTATCAGGTGTAGTTCAGGGATTCATAAAAAGACGAGATAATCAAAATTTATTTTCACAAATATATTTGATAATATTAACAGAAGTTTCAGCTATCACACCTCCTAATACTTTTTTTATTTTATTTTTTAAAATGTATACCTTTATTTAAGGTATGCAAGTCAGTTCAGAACAAATTCTTATTTTCAATGACAGCCTAGGAACAGTGAGTTAACTGCCTGTTCAGGGGCAGAACGACAGATTTGTACCTTGTCAGCTCGGGGGTTTGAACTTGCAACCTTCCGGTTACTAGTCCAACCTGTTACTAGTCTAACCACTAGGCTACGCTGCCGCCCCTTTAAGTGTTTCATAAAATGCAACTAAGTCAACTCTGTCAGACACAATAAAAGGCATTCCATTTTTACATTTATTGTTGAACAAGCGTTTAATAAAGGCCTTGATTGTTTAATTGTAACATTAGATTATTCAAAAATTGTAATACAAATCTCCAAACGTCTTCATTGTTTTATTTTATAGTGCTATATAATGCACCAGGGCTAATTTCGTGTTTGCATGTTTTTTGTTAGTTTTTTTGCATGTGTTTCTAGATTCAGAACATAAAACAACATTTAGAAAGCTAACATTATCCCTAGGATCTACCACAGCAAATACATCAGTAGTTTAAGCATATGTTGCAACAAGGTTAAAATATTTTTTCTAAATATTGACTAAAAGATCGATCTTATTAAAGGGTTAGTCATCAGTGAGTTGATAAGGCACTGATGGAGTTGACAACGGACACTCAAAGCAGACATATTTGTGCTTGCCTTTAGTACAAGCATTTGTAAAATATAGAAAATGATTTATTTGAAAACAATAAAAATATAACTGTTTTATCAGATCTTTCAGCACTCTGACGGAGTTGACTTTAGAGTTAATGTTTTATAGAGTTGACATCTTTTATTTTTGTTCTTCATTCAAGTGATATACAAGTTTTTCCTCAGTTGCTTTAAGGCTCTAAAACCTAATTATATCATGTCCTATCTTAATCTATCAGACAGATGGAGTCAACAGTTTATGGTTGTGACAATGGTGATTTCAATACTGTTTGTTTAAATCTATCAGAAGTAGAGAACTTTACAGATCATGAGTTGTCTTGTTGCATTACATGTACTGAGGACATGAAGAAGGGGGTCCTTGTGGTGTAACTGACTCAGCTCATTTCTGATTCATTTAGGATTTTAGTCAAATCTCCGGACACAATTTTTTAGAAATCCTAGTTTTGAAAGAAATAGTCTTTAAAGTCAGAGCGGGCCATTGGAAGAAACTACATGCAATCTTTTTTCAGTTAGTATTTATTATTGCCAGTTTTTTTAATTGTAGAGTTTGACATTTAGATTCTTTGCTCTGGATAAGGGCATTTCTGAGCATAGAGCTGGCATGTATATGAACCATATTTCAAATAATTGGACAATTCCAAAAGCAAATATTTGCCCTTGTAAAATTCTACTTAATGTATTTTTTAAGCTCAAATAATGCAACAAAATAAAAAAATTTAAACTATAAAAATACAGGTTCCCTGTAGAAAAAGGATTGTCCCGACTTTCAAGAATCCCGGTTAAGATTTGTCACTTATGAAAACAGGGATTACAATGTTTGGATCTGGAGAAAACATAAGCACTTTATGACAATTGCTGATATTGAAAGGGCTTTATAAATTAATATGATTTAATTTAATTTACTATTGCAATATGAACTAAATATATTGTTTTTTACAAGTGACATGAGATCTAAAGTGTTATTGTGTACATATGCAATTTCACTGAGTGCATAATAGCCTCTATCTTATTGCAGTGGAAAAGAGTACTGAAGCAATCCACTAGAGGCCACAGTTGTCTGAGAATTGAATATACAGTGCCTTCAGAAAGTATTCAAAACCAATGACTTTTTCAATATTTTGTTACGCTACAGCCTTATTCTAAAATGAATTAAATTAAATAAAAATCTGCAGCATTGAAGGTCCCCAAGAACACATTGGCCTCCATCCTTCTTAAATGTAAGAAGTTTGGAACCATAAAGACTCGTCCTAGAGCTGCCACCCGGCCAAACTGAGCAATCGTGGGAGATGAGCCTTGGTCAGGGAGGTGACCAAAAACCCGATGGACACTGACAGAGCTCTAGATTTCCTCTGTGTAGCTGGGAGAACCTTCCAGAAGGACAACCATCTCTGCAGCACTTCCCCAATCAGGCCTTTATGGTAGAATGGCCAGATGGAAGCAACTCCTGAGTACAAGGCACATGACAGCCCGCTTGGAGTTTACCAAAAGGCACATAAAGACTTTCAGACCATGAGAAACAAGATTCTCTGGTCTGATGAAACCAAGATGCCAAGCATCATGTCTGGAGGACACCTGGCACCACCCCTACGGTGAAGCATGGTGGTGGCAGCATCATGCTGTGAGGATGTTTTTTGGTAACAGGGACTGGGAGAATAGTCAGGATCGAGGGAAAGATGAACAGAGCAAAGTATAGGGAGATCCTTGATGAAAACCTGCTCCAGATTGCTCAGGACCATAGACTGGGGTGAAGGTTCACCTTCCAACAGGACAACAATCCTAAGCACACAGCCAAGACCATGCGGGACAAGTCTCTGAATGCCCTCGATTGGCCCAGCCAGAGCCTGGACTTGAACCCATTCAAACATCTCTGGAGAGACCTGAAATAGCTGTGTAGCGATGCTCCCCATCCAACCTGACAGGGCTTGAGAGGATCTGCGGAGAAGAATGGGAGAAACTCCCCAATTTACAGGTATGCCAACCTTGTAACGTCATACCCAAGATCAAAATCAAATCAAAATCAAATCAAATTTTATTTGTCACATACACATGGTTAGCAGATGTTAATGCGAGTGTAGCGAAATGCTTGTGCTTCTAGTTCCGACAATGCAGTGATAACCAACAAGTAATCTAATGACCCAATGCTGTAATCGCTGTTAAAGGTGCTTCAACAAAGTACTGAGTAAAGGGTCTGAAAACTTTCTGAAGGCACTGTAGTACCATCGTGTCACTTGCTTCAGAGTGTGAGTGCAATCCCATGAACCCATAATGGGCTCATTTGAAGTTTGTTTGCAGTCTTATTATTTGTTCTATTACTAATCAGTATGATTGAGGGCTTTGTACTATTAATAAACATTTATTTAGTATTTTGGGGTTTTGAATGTACCTTTAAACATACCTGTATTCATATTGTAGGACGGTGATTATATTTAGCAGACAAGCTCCTCATTCACTCCTCCAATCTATTTCCCTTTGTCCAGACTACATGATTATAATGGTGGGGCCTTGACTAGCCACGTGGCAGCATTGGCAGTCTTGGAAGGCTAGACTTCTCTGGGGCAGACAGACTGGTGTTCCCTGGGTAATAACTCCCAGACAGGAGAAGCTGTCACAGATCATAGTTATTCAGTAATAGGTCTCATCATGTCACCACTGAGTCCAGTCTCTCCTCAGTTAAATAGCTGTAGCCTGTAGGAGCATCTCCATTGGTTACCTCAATCAACTTGTTCTATACAAAAGGTAAAGGAAGAAGAAGTGTCTGATTATATCCGTTTGAAGACGTAGCACTAATGTTCAACTTTTTACCCAATGGGAGATTCAAAGTCAGCTAGAACTCTTTAAAGTGGAACTGGTGAATATAGATAAAAAATAATTAAATGTCACCTCTATTCCGTGACGAGAACTATTCAACGCTGGTCTGACCAATCAGAATCCATGCTTCAAGATTATTTTGATCAAGCGGACTGGGAAATGTTCCGGACAGCTTCAGAGAATAATATTGATTTATACGCTGATTCAGTGTGTGAGTTTATAAGGAAGTGCATTGGAGATGTTGTACCCACTGGGACTATTAAAACCTACCCTAACCAGAAACCGTGGATAGATGGCGGCATTCGCACCAAATTGAAAGTGTGAACCATCGCATTTAACCATGGAAAGATGACCAGGAATATTGCCGAACAGAAACAGTGTAGTTATTCCCTTCGCAAGGCAATCAAACAAACAAAATGTTGGTATAGGGTCAAAGTGGAGTTGCAATTCAACGGCTCAGACATGAAACGTATGTGGCAGGATCTACAGGCAATCACAGACTACAAAAAGAAGCCAGCCACATCACTGACTTTGCCCCCTTTGAGGATAATACCATACCACCGACGCAGCCCGCTACCAAAGACTGGCGGTGCCCTCCCTCTCCTTCTCCGTGGCCGATGTATGTAAGACATGTAAACGTGTTAACCCTTGCAAGGCTGCCGGCCCAGACGGCATTCCTAGCTACGTCCTCAGAGTATGCACAGACCAGCTGGCTGGTGTGTTTACGAACATATTCAATCTCTCCCTATCCCAGTCTGCTGTCCCCACATGCTTCAAAATGGCCACCATTGTTCCTGTACCCAAGAATGCAAAGGTAACTGAACTAAATTACTATTGACCCGTAGCACTCACTCTGTCATCATGAAGTGCTTTGAGAGACTAGTTAAGGATCATATCACCTCCACCCTACCTGACACCCTAGACCCTCTTCAATTTGCATACCATCCCAATAGGTCCACAGCGATGCAATCGCCATCACACTGCACTATCCCATGTGAACAATAGGAATGCCTATGTAAGAATGCTGTTCATTGACTACAGCTCAGCATTCAACACCATTGTACCCTCCAAGCTCATAATTAAGCTTGAGGCCCTGGGTCTCAACCCCGCCCTGTGCAATTGGGTCCTGGACTTCCTGACGGGCCACCCTCAGGTGGTGAAGGTAGGAAACAACATTTCTGCTTCGCTGATCCTCAACACCGGGACACCACAAGGGTGCGTGCTCAGCCCCATCCTGTAGTCCCTGTTCACCCATGACTGCGTGGCCATGCACGCCTCCAACTCATTAAGTTTGCAATCGAAACAACAGTAGTGGGCTTGATTACCAACAATGGTGAGACAGCCTACAATGAGGAGGTGAGTGCACTCAGAGTCTGGTGTCAGGAAAACAACCTCTCACTCAACGTCAACAAAACAAAAGAGATGATTGTGTATTTCAGGAAACAGCAGAGGGAGCACACCCCTATCCACATTGATGGAACAACAGGGCGTACACATCACGGACAAACTGAAATGGTCCACCCACACAGACAGTGTAGTGAAGAAGGCACAACAGCGCCTCTTCAACCTCAGGAGGCTGAAGAAATTTGGCTTGTCACCTAAAACCCTTACAAACATTTACAGGTGCACAATTGAGAGCATCCTGTTGGGCTGTATCACCACCTGGTATGGCAACTGCACCGGCCAGAACCGCAAGGTTCTCCAGAGGGTGGTGCGGTCTGCAGAGAGGGTCACAGAGGGAAAACTACCTGCCCTCCAGAACACCTACAGCACTCGATGTCACAGGAAGGCCAAAAAGATCAAGGACAACAACCACCCGAGCCACTGCCTGTTCACCCCGCTACCATCCAGAAAACGAGGTCAGTAGAGGTGCATCAAAGCTGGGACCGAGAAACTGAAAAACAGCTTCTATCTCAAGGCCATCAGACTGTTAAACAGCCATAACTAACACAGAGAAGCTGCTGCCTACACACAGACTTAAAATAATCAGCCACTTTAATAAATGGATCACTAGTCACTTTAATAATGCCACTTTAATAATGTTTACATATCTTGCACTCCTCATCTCATATGTATATACTGTATTTTATACCGTCTATTGCATCTTTCCTATGCCGCTCAGTCATTGCTCATGCATATATTTACATGTATATATTCTTATTCCATCCCTTTACTTAGATTTGTGTGTATTAGGTAGTTGTTTTAGAATTGTTAACGATGTGTATGTGACCAATAGAATTTGATTTGATGATTTAATTTGATTTATCAAAGGTCTACAACGTGGCGAGCTAGGTGCTTGCAGACACTTCTGGCCAAACACTGCATTAGGGGGACACTGCATTAGGGGGACACTGCATTCTGGGGACACTGCATTAGGGGGACACTGCATTAGGCATTTCCACTGCCGTATCTGCTCCATCATTCAATATTTCATACAGCTCTCCAAATAGTGGCCCATAACAACTGAATTATTCAGGAGGTTTTACATCAGGATGACTGAATCACAGACAAACAACAGACACTGCATGTGTTTAGTCCTTTAATGGATTGGCTAGGAAGGCAATCAATTACTGTTTCCATTTTATAGCTGCCATTGTCTGAGGGCACCTTTTGTTTATGGACGCAAAGTAATTTGTTGACTTCCTGTTTATGGGACTGTTTGTATCTCATAACTGATTCCTGATGATGGGTTTCTGTGTTCCTTGTTTTACAAATTGTAATGCATTTTTTTTTCAAGTTGAAATGTAAATTATATTGTACTTTAGGCCTATATGCTTAAATAATTGTAATTTGCCAGGTCGTAAATTTCACTGCCATAAGGTAACTTTTTATTTTACCACCCAATGAGGAATAACGAAGCAATCAAACCATCTTCACTGGACCTAACATAATTCCTCTGAATCTTTAAAGTCCACTAAGATAAAAAAGGCAGTTTGGTGCCCTCATTTTCCAATGGGTTTGGCAAGCTCTCACTCAGTTTCTGTAGCGTAATGAAAAGCACAAATACAGTTCCTTCCACTAATATTGGCACCCTTGGTAAATATGAGCAAAACAGGCTGTTACATAAAAGAAAATTGTTTATCCTCTTGGTCTTTCATTCAAAATATTGACAGAAATCAAACTTTTAATTACAGATAAAATCAAATCAAATCAAATGTATTTATATAGCCCTTCGTACATCAGCTGATATCTCAAAGTGCTGTACAGAAACCCAGCCTTAAACCCCAAACAGCAAGCAATGCAGGTGTAGAAGCACGGTGGCTAGGAAAAACTCCCTAGAAAGGCCAAAACCTAGGAAGAAACCTAGAGAGGAACCAGGCTATGTGGGGTGGCCAGTCCTCTTCTGGCTGTGCCGGGTGGAGATTATAACAGAACATGGCCAAGATGTTCAAATGTTCATAAATGACCAGCATGGTCGAATAATAATAAGGCAGAACAGTTGAAACTGGAGCAGCAGCACGGCCAGGTGGACTGGGGACAGCAAGGAGTCATCATGTCAGGTAGTCCTGGGGCATGGTCCTAGGGCTCAGGTCCTCCGAGAGAGAGAAAGAAAGAGAGAAGGAGAGAATTAGAGAACACACACTTAGATTCACACAGGACACCGAATAGGACAGGAGAAGTACTCCAGGTATAACAAACTGACCCTAGCCCCCCGACACATAAACTACTGCAGCATAAATACTGGAGGCTGAGACAGGAGGGGTCAGGAGACACTGTGGCCCCATCCGAGGACTCCCCCGGACAGGGCCAAACAGGAAGGATATAACCCCACCCACTTTGCCAAAGCACAGCCCCCACACCACTAGAGGGATATCTTCAACCACCAACTTACCATCCTGAGACAAGGCTGAGTATAGGCCACAAAGATCTCCGCCATGGCACAACCCAAGGGGGGGCGCCAACCCAGACAGGATGACCACATCAGTGAATCAACCCACTCAGGTGACGCACCCCTTCCAGGGACGGCATGAGAGAGCCCCAGTAAGCCAGTGACTCAGACCCTGTAATTGGGTTAGAGGCAGAGAATCCCAGTGGAAAGAGGGGAACCGGCCAGGCAGAGACAGCAAGGGCGGTTCGTTGCTCCAGAGCTTTTCCGTTCACCTTCCCACTCCTGGGCCAGACTACACTCAATCATATGACCCACTGAAGAGATGAGTCTTCAGTAAAGACTTAAAGGTTGAGACCGAGTTTGCGTCTCTGACATGGGTAGGCAGACCGTTCCATAAAAATGGAGCTCTATAGGAGAAAGCCCTGCCTCCAGCTGTTTGCTTGGAAATTCTAGGGACAATTAGGAGGCCTGCGTCTTGTGACCCTAGCGTGTAGGTATGTACGGCAGGACCAAATCAGAGAGATAGGTAGGAGCAAGCCCATGTAATGCTTTGTAGGTTAGCAGTAAAACCTTGAAATCAGCCCTTGCTTTGACAGGAAGTCGGTGTAGAGAGGCTAGCACTGGAGTAATATGATCAAATTTTTGGTTCTAGTCAGGATTCTAGCAGCTGTATTTAGCACTAACTGAAGTTTATTTAGTGCTTTATCCGGGTAGCCGGAAAGTAGAGCATTGCAGTAGTCTAACCTAGAAGTGACAAAAGAATGGATTAATTTTTCTGCATCATTATTGGACAGAACATTTCTGATTTTTGCAATGTTACGTAGATGGAAAAAAGCTGTCCTTGAAATGGTCTTGATATGTTCTTCAAAAGAGAGATCAGGGTCCAGAGTAACGCCGAGGTCCTTCACAGTTTTATTTGAGATGACTGTACAACTATTAAGATTAATTGTCAGATTCAACAGAAGATCTCTTTGTTTCTTGGGACCTAGAACAAGCATCTCTGTTTTGTCCGAGTTTAAAAGTAGAACGTTTGCAGCCATCCACTTCCTTATGTCTGAAACACATCCTTCTAGCAATTTTGGGGCTTCACCATGTTTCATTGAAATGTACAGCTGTGTGTCATCCGCATAGCAGTGAAAGTTAACATTGTGTTTTCGAATAACATCCCCAAGAGGTAAAATATATAGTGAAAACAATAGTGGTCCTAAAACGGAACCTTGAGGAACACCGAAATTTACAGTTGATTTGTCAGAGGACAAACCATTCACAGAGACAAACTGATATCTTTCCGACAGATAAGATCTAAACCAGGCCAGAACTTGTCCGTGTAGACCAATTTGGGTTTCCAATCTCTCCAAAAGAATGTGGTGATCGATGGTATCAAAAGTAGCACTAAGGTCTAGGAGCACGAGGACAGATGCAGAGCCTCGGTCCGATGCCATTAAAATTTCACTTTACAGCAAAATAATTGAAAGAAAAAACATATTCTTAACATAACACAAATATTTGTTATATGTGTGCCACAATTATTGGCACCCCTTCATTCAGTACTTTGTGCAATCTCCCTTTACCAAGATAACAGCTCTTTTCCAACCTCCTTACGCATTATAGGAGAACACATGGCAAGGAATCTGAGACCATTCCTCCATACAGAATCTCTCCAGATCCTTCAGATTCCGAGGTCCGCGCTTGTGAACTCTCCTCTTCAGCTCATCCCATGGGTTTTATATGGGGTTTAGGCCAGGGGACTGGGAATGCCATGGCAAAACCTTGATTCTGTGGTCAGTGAACCATTTTTGTGTTGGTTTTGAGTTGCGCTTTGGTTCATTGTCCTGCTGGAAGATCCAACCAATGCCCAGTTTCAGCTTCCTAGCAGAGGCAGTCAGGTTTTGATGTAATATCTGCTTGTACTTGATGGAGTCCATGATACTATGTATCTATTTACAAGTTGTCCAGGGCCTTTGAAAGAAAAACAGGCCCACAATATCAAAGATCCACTACCATACTTCACAGTGGGGATGAGGTACTTTTCTGCATGGATATCTTTCTGTCTACGTCAAACCCACCTTTGGTGTTTGTTTCCAAAAAGCTATACTTTGGTCTCATCTGACCATAGAGCCCAGTCCCATTGAAAGTTCCAGTAACGTTTGGCAAACTGTAGGCGCTTGAGTTTGTTGTTCGATGACAGCAAAGGCTTTTTATTGCAATCCTTTATTGGTGTCTGATAGTAGTTTTGGAGACTTTCTGACCCCAAGACCCAACTAATGTTTGCAATTCTCCAGCTGTGATCCTTGGAGATTTTTTGGCCACTCTTACCATCCTCCTCACTGTGGGTGGGGTCAATATAGACACACGTCGTCTTCCAGGCCCGTTGTTAACATCTCCAGTTTCTTTAAACGTAATTATTGACCTGATAGTGGAAATGTGTAACATCGTTCTTCGTTTGTAGAAAGAGAGTCAGACCGAAATGCAGCGTGGTGGTTACTCATGACTTTAATGAACAAAGTGACACATGAAATAACTATACAATAACAAAAACAACAAACGGAACGTGAAACCTATTACAGCCTATCTGGAGACACTACACAGAGACAGGAACAATCACCCACGAAATACACAGCGAAACCCAGGCTACCTAAATACGGTTCCCAATCAGAGACAACGAGAATCACCTGACTCTGATTGAGAACCGCCTCAGGCAGCCAAGCCTATACAACACCCCTACTCAGCCGCAATCCCAAATACTACAAACCCCAATACGAAAATACAATAAACCCATGCCACACCCTGGCCTGAACAAATAATTAAAGAAAACACAAAATACTAAGACCAAGGCGTGACAGACCCCCCCCCCCCCCGAGGGGCAGCTCGGGACTGAAGGGCAGCTCGGGACTGAGGGGCAGCTCGGGACTGAGGGGCAGCCCAGAACTGAGAGAAAGCCCAGTACTGAGAGGAAGCCCAGTACTGAGAGGAAGCCCAGTACTGAGATGAAGCTCAGGCAGGTAGTAGGCTCCGGTAGATCCTAGCTGGCTGGAGGATCTGGAAGATTCTGGTTGACTAGCAGATCTGGAAGAGACTGGTTGACTGGCAGATCTGGAAGAGACTGGTTGACTGGCAGATCTGGAAGAGACTGGTTGACTGGCAGATCTGGAAGAATCTGGTTGACTGGCAGATCTAGAAGATCATGGCTGACTGGCGGATCTAGCTGCTCTATGCAGACTGACAGCTCCTTGCAGACTGACAGCTCTGGCAGCTCCATGCAGGCTGACAGCTCCTTGCAGACTGACAGCTCTTTGCAGACTGACAGCTCTGGCTGCTTCGAACAGACTGACAGCTTTAATAATAATATATGCCATTTAGCAGACGCTTTTATCCAAAGCGACTTACAGTCATGTGTGCATACATTCTACGTATGGGTGGTCCCGGGGATTGAACCCACTACCTTTGACTGCTCCATGCAGGCTGACAGCTCTGGCTGCTTTATGCAGACTGACAGCTCTGACTGCTCCATGCAGGCTGACAGCACCCTGCAGACTGGTAGCTCCTTGCAGACTGACAGCTCTTTGCAGACTGACAGCTCTTTGCAGACTGACAGCTCTGACTGCTCCATGCAGGCTGACAGCACCCTGCAGACTGGCAGCTCTTTGCAGACTGACAGCTCTTTGCAGACTGACAGCTCTGGCTGCTTCATGCAGACTGACAGCACCTTGCAGACTGACAGCTCCCTGCAGACTGGCAGCTCAGGCTGCTCTGAACAGGCAGGAGGCTCCGGCAGCGCTGTAGAGGAGGAAGGCTCTGATAGCGCTGAACAGGCGGGAGACTCCGACAGCGCAGGAGGGAAGGAAGGTTCTGATAGCGCTGAACAGACATGAGACTCCAGTAGCGCAGGAGGGAAGGAAGGCTCTGGCTGTGCTGAACCGACGAGAGACTCCGACAGCGCAGGAGGTAAGGAAGGCTCTGGCTGTGCTGAACAAGGGAGGCGCACAGAAGGCCTGGTGCGCGGTGCTGGAACTGGTGCTACAGGATTGAGGACACGCAGAGGAAGCCTGGTGCGGGGAGCTGTTACCGGAGGACTGGTGTGTGAAGGTGGCACAGGATGGACTGGACCGTGAAGGTGTACTGGAATGCCTGAGAGCAGGACTGGCACAGGACGTGCAAGGCTAGGTAGGTATACAGGAGGCCTGGTGCGTGAGGCTGGCACATTTTTCACCAGCCGACTAACACGCACCTCAGGACGAGTATGGAGCGCTGACCCAGGTGCCATTAAATCCCCGACACGCTCCGTCGGACGAATATCGTACCTATAGCACCATGCTAGCAACTCCCTCATTATTCTCTCCTCCACTTTCCCCATTAACTCCTTCACAGTCTCTGCTTCGCTCACCTCTAACACCGGCTCTGGTTCTGGTCTCCTCCTTGGCTCCTCACGATAAACAAGGAGAGTTGGCTCTGGATAGACCGGACCGTGCAGGTGCACTGGAGCTCTTGAGCACCGAGCCTGCCCAACCTTACCTGGCTCGATGCCCACTCTAGGCCGGCCAATACGAAGGGCTGTTATATGCCGCACCCGGGCTATGCACCCGCACTGGAAACACTGTGTGCTCCATAGCATAACACGGTGCCTGCCCGGTCTCTCTAGCCCCCCGGTAAGCACAGGGAGTTTGCGCAGGTTTCCTACCTGGCATAGCCATACTCTCTTTAAGCCCCCCCCCAATAATTTTTTTTGGGCTGCTTTTCGGGCTTCCTTGCCAACCGTGTTCCCTCGTATCGTCGGCTCCTATCTCCGGCTGCCTCTGTTCTCCTTAGTGCCTCCACCTGTTCCCATGGGAGGCGATCTCTTCCGGCCAGTATCTCCTCCCAAGTGTAACAACCTTTACCATCCAACACGTCTTCCCATGTCCATTCTCCGAATAATTCATCCTCCTTTTGCTGCTCCAGCTGTCGCTGCCTGTTTCCACGCCACTCGGTCCGTGTGTGGTGCGTGATTCTGTAACGTCGTTCTTCGTTTGTAGAAAGAGAGTCGGACCGAAATGCAGCGTGGTGGTTACTCATGACTTTAATGAACAAAGTGACACATGAAATAACTATACAATTACAAAAACAACAAACGGAACGTGAAACCTATTACTGCCTATCTGGTGATACTACACAGAGACAGGAACAATCACCCACGAAATACACAGCGAAACCCAGGCTACCTAAATACGGTTCCCAATCAGAGACAACGAGAATCACCTGACTCTGATTGAGAACCGCCTCAGGCAGCCAAGCCTATACAACACCCCTACTCAGCCGCAATCCCAAATACTACAAACCCCAATACGAAAATACAATAAACCCATGTCACACCCTGGCCTGAACAAATAATTAAAGAAAACACAAAATACTAAGACCAAGGCGTGACAAAATGGGCTCTTTCAACCATTGAGCTGTTTTCTCATAGCCATTTCCTGATTTGTACAGCTCAACAACCTTCTGTCGCACATCATTACCATATTCTCGGGTCTTTCCCATAGTGATGGATGATTATGGGAACTTGACCTGTATGTCAATTCATATTTATACCCCAGTGAAACAGGAAGTCATGGCTTACCATTTTAGTAATTCTAATCACTCAGGTAAATTTAAAAACGTAAAATATGAATGGGAATATACTTCAGTTAGATTTTACTCATAAGAATTTCTAGGGGTGCCAATAATTGTAGCACACATTTTGGAGAAAAATATTTATATAATTTACTTCACAATACGTTTTTTCAATCAATTTACTTCAATTAAAGGTTTGATTTTTTTGTGATTTTTTTTGAAAGAAAGACCAAGAGGATAAACATCAAAGATTTTTTTTTACAGCCCGTTTTGCTCATATTTACCAAGGGTGCCAATATAAGTGGAGGGCACTGTACATCTTCTGAAGGAGTCTGAGAGAGTGTCTATGGGCCAGTTCAAGGCTTCAAGATATGTGCACTAACTAATACCGTATCATGGTAATAAATCACAACATTCAGATTCTGCTTCAACATTTTTAATCAGTTCATTCAGAGCAAGCTGAGAATACAAGCACACAATCACAACACATCTGGAGTATATGACATATTGTCATCATTTCACACGGTTTGAGTACATTAGCATCAAACTGACAGCATATAGTTCAAAGTGTCATAGCACCGAGGTGTGGTGTGCTCAACACGTTAGTACTGGGGGGCAGGCGCTAGGAGCAGGTGGGCTGCGGAGGTCTAACACACTGAACCCTGACAGGCAGCAGAGAGCAGGGTGGTCTGGGATACAATAGACAGTAGCAGATGCACAACAGCATATGGGAGGAGGACTGCCACATACTGTAACACACTGGCGGACTGCAGGTACATAAGAGAGACAGGGTGAGAGTAGCACTCACATTCACTGTGAATTGATCTGATATCAATGGTTCCAGACAGGCAGCTGCATGTTCCAAAAAGCGATTTTGATCTTCTAATCCTGGCCCACTCCTTATCTTTTTACACGTAACTACTGAGCCCATTGAAGAAAGTGGAGGTGATTGAGTAAATACAAAATCCTATTTCCTATATCATACATATGCTCATTTTTAACATTATACATGGTTTTGCACACAAATAGCATCACAGCTTTGTAATGGATAAAATAACGACATATAATTAAAGAGGGGTGTATTATCAGAAATACATCCGTTTTCATACTGTATCAAATAACTGGAAAGTTGACAAAGTGGTTCTCACATTGAAGAAGGCAGTAGAACCATGTGTGTGAAGGCAGAACTACAAAGCTGGTGGGTTGACATAACAGCTTCAATAGGCACTAGAATACTACGTGCATCTTTTGTACTGTAAGTCAGTGACAGTTTTGTTGTTTGTTTGTGTAGACACTTATGGTATGAGATCAGACTATCACTACACATGCAGTTATTCTGGAAATGGTTTGCCCCCTTTGATTTCTCATTAATGATTTAAATTACAAACTAGATTGTGACCATGGGAATAGTATATTTGAATGCGACTATACAACCAGAAAGAGGGCCTTGCATGCAAGCTGTAGAAATGACATTACAGTTCAGCTGGTTCCTTAGCAACCAAATTGATGAAACCAGATATCTTCCTGAATAATTAAATGAAATCTAGGTTCAAAGAGTGGAGTCACTGTAACCAGGAAACGCTACAGTAATTAAGATTTTATATCTGCAGAGACCAGATAGTCAATGCAGTCTAAGAGATGGAAAATAAGAACAGAGACTATCACTATGAGGATATAGTCAGATAAATAATCAAAACCTCACTGCCTTCAATTGCCATTTAAGAGCCAATAACGGTTCTCTACATATACTGTGTATCAATGACTCTCTGTTTTACAATGGTTTTCTTTCTACAAAAGATTGACAAATGCACCAAAATAATGTGCAAAATATGTGCTAAACTTATAACAGAGAGAGTAAGTGCACACTCACACACACACACCCGCGATCACACAGACACGCACAAAGCACTATAGTTAAATGACAGCATGGTGAAAACATCAAAATGTCAACTTAAAAGCTCCACATCTAGTGCGTATACATAGAGATGAGGAACATGAAGGAAAATACAGAGAGAAAGAGATAGACCAAATGGATGAGAGTCCTCTAATTCATTAGGCAGCCTTTAATTCCCTAAGTAAAGTAGTGCAGAGATGATTTGTTTTTACTTTTTTGCCTCAGCCAGTCTGTTGCTTATCTCTTTGCTCTTTTTTGAAATAACGCCTCCCTCTGGCTTGCACTCGTCTGGCTTGGTGCTCGTGGAGGTTTTCTTCTTGGTTGACAGTGCACCAGCGATGGTCTTCTCTTTCACCTTTTTCACCATTTTGCTCGTTGTCGTTGTCTTTTTTGGTTTGGTTTTTGTCTTGTCCACCTACAGAGGCAGAGAGGAGGGCATTTTATACTTGACATCTTCCTAAAACTGTAGGTAAACTACGCAGCCAAAATGTCATCAGTACAGGTTACAGTATCATCTTTGGACTGATACTGTACGCTACAATGAAACAAAGAGCTCATGAATCTCTAAGGTGAACACTGGCAATGAATTTCCTGGAGATGTTACAGTAAATATTTATTCTGGACATGCAATACATACAGTTACATACAGTTACATACTGTTACTAACATCAAATAAAAGAGCAAATGTCACCATCTTGTTGATAATATTTGCAATGCGTGGTTAGAACAAAATCTTTATTTAAAAAATAAACGGTATGAAGTTGGGGTTAGTATATGAACAGCTAACATAATATGCACCATCTTATTCCCTTTCCCTGGGACAAGACTATATTTTTGGTCATATTCAACAAATTATGATTTTTTTGTAAAGAAAATTGTGCTATTTTCCCTTTGTATAACGTGCCTCTCCTAACACCAATCAAACCAAAGGATTGAGAGGTGAAATGTCATGGAAAACAACACGTTAATTGAATGAATCCATGCTCTCTTGGTGGTCTTGAGAGAGGCAGTATAAACTCTGAGGATGTGGCTGACAGCTTTGCTGAAGGATTGAATTGTCTGGCAGTTTGGTGACTAATGTGACCCTAGTCCTGTTGGTTAAGGTGCCTTAATCAAGGTGTGAGTTAATTTGAGGTCAACCTCCATGCCTTCCAGAAGAAATTGACAACACACCTGACTACAGCAGATCTAGAATAGAGCTGCTCTCAGTCTCAGAACAGTCCTACAAGAGTGAGAGATGGAAGGGCCATATAAACACAGCATGCAGACACATTCCTACCACTCGTTCCTACCACTCATAAACATGCATGTGGAGATTTAATGAACTCTGATTGATTACATAAGTTTTGTGATGTGCTAATGCTTATCTTAATTTTGTAGTTTAGACAGTTATTCTGGGACTTTATACTGTACAACATTACAAAGTTATTAGGACCTGTCACGACTTCCATCGAAGTCGGCTCCTCTCCTTGTTCGGGCGGCATTCGGCGTTCGGCGTCACCGGCTTTCTAGCCATCGCCGCTCCATTTCTCATATGTCCATTTGTTTTGTCTTGTTCCATACACACCTGGTTTTCATTCCCCAATCAATCTACATGTATTTAGTCCTCTGTTCCCCACCATGTCTTTGTGTGTAATTGTTTATTGTTACGTGATTATTTTGTCAGGCGCTGTACTTTTGTTATAGACCGTGTTTGTGGCACTAGTATGTTTTATGTGCTGTCGTTGTTGACCGGTATTAAAGTGGGCCTGTTAAATATACTCCGCTCTCCTGCACTTGACTTCGCCTCCCATATACACGCCTAACAGGACCATGAAACAGGCTACAGGGATGTTTGTGATATGTAGAATTTCCTAATCAAATTTCATGATCTAAATGGTTATTACTGCACCTATATCAAAATAGTATGTTGCTTGAAGGAGAACATATACATGAAATCAACAATGTCCAATGTAACTAATGCAGTTTGACGTTTAATTAGCATTATTTGGATTTATCCTAATTTTCACTGAGACATAAACATGAATTGGCCCGTCACAGCAACGGGTTTGAAAACTCGAAATTGAACATGTATTTTGTACAATTAGATAGACATTTTAACATAAAATAGTCCGTGTTCATTGTCACATGCATGTTGATGTGGGCTCACCTTGGTGGTCTCCTTGCCACCCGGCTCGTTGTACAGGCTGCGTATCCTCCTGCGCTCCAGCAGCTTGTTGTCAGTGGGCTGCACCTTGGTCTGCTCTCCCTTGTAGGTGGCGCTGTAGCTGGTCTCCAGGCTGGACTTGTCCTTGTCATCCGCAGGAGGTTTGTACTGAGACTGGGGCTTGGTTGACTTCACTGGCTTCACATCTTTGTACGCCTTGAACTCATTTCTGAAAAACAATGAATCAGCAAACTCAGCAAAATCATTAGTTCCCCTGTTCATCATCAAAAAAATCACTTAGTTTTATTATGAATCCCAGACAAACAATGTTGTTGCCCAAAATCTGTGGAAGGAAATGGACTGAAATGACTCATCAGATTTACAGCCGAAGTCTACACAGGGAGGGTAGCATGACTCGTTAGTCACTTTACTCCCCATTACAGTAACAGCAACACAGGGCTTCTGGTTCTTTTCACACACAGACGACAACTGCAAAACACTCTACACATTTTACACAAAAAACAATTGACCATGCAGTCAAAAATGAGGGAAACAAATGAGGGAGAGCCCCTCCAGGGAGGCCTAAGGGATATACAGAGCTCCTTTACTGCCTTGGCCTTGACATGATGTGCTACTGTATTGATCTGGTAAAACCATAGAGGAGGATGAAACGGGGAGAAATCAATGCTGCAGTAGCTATCTATGACAATATTAGATCACAGGACACTGAAATTAGAGAACATACTGTATGTTAGATCAAATATCTCACGAATAAACCCCATTTAAGATGAACCTAGAAAAAAACGGACATGTACAGTTCATGATGGAAAGGTAGAGTGGGTTTTCTTGAGTAGATTATATAGCCCAGTAGGGATAATGTGTGTTTTATTGTCAATAGACTGAAGGCTACATGCATCTTGGCTTTGCTACTGCTAGTACAGTAACTACCAAAAATGCATGCATCAATTATTAATCACATGTATTTAGATGTTGTGCACAATATGTTCTTAGCTTACCAACATGTGCACAACATTTAAATAAATTGATTAACAATTGCTGCATGTATTTAGCTAGTTACTGCAATTATATATTAAGATGTTGTGTAATGAATTGTACATTGAGTATTGTCCAGGCAACACAAAATATTGTGTTAGGCCTTTTTATTAAAATAATTTTGGGCTCCACAATAAAGTTATTTGTGGCCTACATTCCATGTTGAATTTAGGGTTGACATATTTAAACTGCGAAAAAAGGTATATTTCACAGGCAGTACATGTGTGCATAATGTAATTCAATAATAAACATTCAATGAAATACATAGTCCCACTGTAGTCAGATCCTCACCTATAAGAGCTGCCAGTGCCAGTTGAGACGACATGTTTTATCTGTCTGTTCAGCGCGTCTGCTGCTGCCCTTCCTTTCCCCTCCACAGTGACATCTGCCGGTGGCTGTCCCTCCATTTTGGCACTCACTTTCTTTTCTACAGTTTTCTCCTTCTTCGCTGTTTTCTTTTTCCTCTCTTTGGATACTTTCTCTTGCACCTTTTCTTCAATTTCACTCTTCTCCACACCGCTCTCGTGCTCTGTAGTTGCATGCTTCGTTGTGGTCCCCACGCCCCGTTCTTGGGCATCGAAGGAGGCAGTTGGGCTGGGTTTGGGGATCCAGGGGTGGTCTCCCTTTTTCGGGACAGGCCATGGTTTATAATCCTTCTGATACTGTGTTACGTTGTGGAAAGGTGTCGCGGAGGGGTGATATTCATTCTTGGGTTTGCAGCTGGGCTCCGGGCGTATATCTTTCCATTCCCTGAAATCCTGGCGCATCACAGACGCACTACAGCCATGTTTTCCTGATGCGGCACCAGTCGCGGGCGGTGCCCTTACCGCCGCCGCCTCCTGTTCACTGTGAGAAGGCTGGGTTTCTATGGTGATGGGGCCGGTCCTCGTCTGTCTAGATGGTGGCTGAGGGTGGAGATGCTGCACCTCAGCCACATCCGAATATTTCGTGAAAACCAAAGGCACAGCGATGTCCGCTTTGTCTAACTCACTCCAGAAGCGGTTAATGCAGCAAGCCCGTGTGATGCACGGCCAGGCCATAATCAACGATGGATATATAATAACCTATGCACTTAAAATCTGAATCAAAGTGTTAAGCTACTGATGAGAGAGGCCTGGATGAACGTCCTACTCACGGACCAGAGACGGGAAAATGATGCTCCCTGCGCACACTCAAATTCTGTCCAGTCAGAAAAATGTACGTGTCTACCTATGTCTCTATTTTTCAGAATAGAAAAACGATGCTTGCTGGATGGTAAGAAATTGAAGAGCCTTATAATACAAATGAGGAAAGTCCGTTGTAGGCTACTAGTTCTACACAGCTACTATAATTTAAACTGAAATAGACTGAATTTGCTGTGAGGAGCCCATTGCATTCGCGGTCTGGATCGGCTTTCTGATGCGCATCAGAGGGGCCCCACCCCGCTACGTTCCACAATCCTCAGAAGATGCCCGGGGTCTGCACGGTGAACTGTCACCTGGGTCCGTCACCGTTAGGCCGCAAAGAGGGAGGAGATGCTGCCTGGTTAACCCTCCCTTTCCCGATGATGATGTACAGACACGGCAAACGTCGGTCTAGTGTACAGTATAGCATACCTCAGCGCTCACATACTATAAATGAATGGCGGGAGATGTACAGTCAACTGCCAAAATAACGGAACAACTTGAGTATAAATTAGGTGTACAAAGTATCACGATGTCAGGTGTGGTTCCTGAGTTCATTAAGCAATTAAAACCATCATGCTTAGGGTCATGTATAAAAATTGCCATTATTTTGGCTACTATGACTATGCCCCCATAGGATGTCCCCATATTCAGGGCATGAGTGGTCACTGAATGGTTTGATGAGTATGACAATTATGTAAAACATATGCCATGGTCATCTCAGTCACCAGATCTCAACCCAATTTAACACTAATGTGAGATTCTGGAGGAGCGCCTGAGGCAGCGTTTTTCACGACCATCAACAAAACACCAAATTATGGAATTTCTCTTGGACGAATGGTGTCACATCTCTCCAATATAGTTTCAGACACTTGTTGAATCTATGCCAAGGTGAATTGAGGCTGTTCTGGCTCGTGGTGACCCAACACCTTATTTTAAGACACTTTATATTGGTGTTTCCTTTATTTTGGCTGTTACCTGTATATGTATAGCCTAAAGCTCTGTGAGTAGGCTTTAGTTATACCATCAGTACTGAATAATTATGAGTAGACCTATGGTGCTTGAGGGTAGTGGGGTGTGATTCAATGTGTTGTCCTACTTTATTGAGTATGTGAAGGTCACAAATATCAGTCACTGAAACACTGTTGGGAACAAACAGAAACACAGGGGGATAGAAAAAGCTACAAATAGTTGGAACAACCAGTACATTATTCAAAACATCTACAAATGGCTGAGAGTAACACAAATTATAATGGAGGGACATATTACATAGGCTTTGGGAAAGGGTAAATTGCATAATTGTTTGGGTTTCATATCATGTTGGAAAGTTATCTGATGAGCCAATATGAGGCTTATAATGCGTTTAGGCATTTTGTTTCCATCAATGAGACTAGAAGTGGAATTGATGGATAGCCTACCTGTCATTGCTCATCAAATCAAATGACATTTTATTGGTCACATACACATACTCATTTACCAGATGTTATTGCGGGTGTAGTGAAATGCTTGTGTTCCTAGCTCCAACAGTGCAGTAGTATCTAACAATAATACACACACATCTAAAAGTAAAATAATGGAATTAAGAAATAAATAAATATAAATATTAGGATGAGCAATGTCAGAATGTTTAAATCTGTATATTAAGTAAGGAAAATTTGGCAGTATGTATTCTATTATACTTGATTCACAGAAGACTCCTTATAAATATGTACAGTATGCAAGATACATTTTCATGTTTATTTTCACCATGATTCATTCATTGGTTTCAATGTGGGGGTCAATGTGTCTTTTATCAAGCAAAAATGTTAAGATTACAGAATCATTGCGAAACAAAGATATGCTTTGTGAAGCTACAATAGCTGTTATGAACCAAGGACAGTCTCTGAGACACATTGTCTCAAAGCGCTGTAACGGAATCTCTCACCCTTTGACTACCATTGGATTTTCCCTGCTTGTGTATCTGTTCATTTCAATTTTGACCTCATGGTCCATGGATTGATTGTTTAAGCAAACACATTTGTCCAATCAAAGAAAAATTATATTGACTTTTCGATTAGATTTTGCTAACATTTCCTTTATTAGTTGACAATCATCATTGACACACATTTCATCCCTTGCTTCAAACTGGTCTCAGAGCATTTCATATTATTCTGTATGTAAATCCGAGACACTCCATTTAGTATGATATGTTACGAATTTGCAAAACGTACAGTATGTTGCGAATTTGCAAAAGTGCAATATATTACGAATTCTCGCTAGGTGGCTAACATTAGCTAGGCTTGGGGTTAGGGTTAGGGGTTAGGGTTAAGGTTAGGGTTACATTTATGAGTTAGGTTAAAGGGTTAAGGTTAGGGTTAGAGAAAGGGGAAAGGTTAGCTAAAAGGGTTAAGGTTAGGGTTAGGTGATAGGTTAGCTAACATGCTAAGTAGTTGCGAAGTAGCTAAAAAGTACTAACTACATCAAAAGTCACTAATTAGCTAAAATGCTAAAGTTGTCCATGATGAGATTCAAACTTGCAACCTTTGAGTTGCTAGACATTCACATTATACAACCACCCATCCACCCTGACCAACCACCCTACTTTCATTTTTGCCTTGAGTAACCATCTGTCTTATGTAACCATACCAAACATAACATATCTTATTTTTTATGCTATTTGACGCCTAGTCTGTGAGACCAGACTGCTTGCTTATGTAGCTTATAAATGGCATGTTATATGACTAAAGAGAGGCAACATTTTGACATAATGAAACAGATAATATTCAAGGACAATGTTCTGTTGTCCCCTGCAATAATACAAAGAGAGTACACAATGTGCTCTGTGACAGTCACAGCACCATTCACACTGTCGCCCCTCCTTTGAGGGGTATAAACTTGTTCAACCAAGTGTGAGAGAGCACTGATGTCATGGGTTGTAAAAGAGAGAACTCGTTTTATTGCCCTTTGACAGCTAACATTTCTGGCTTTCTATGTTCAATTTTGTAGTTAAGAAGACAATTCTTGCAGCATACACCTGTGTCTTGCGAGGTAAGATCAATACATCCATTCCAGTATCTTCACTCTTAATTAAGTAGCAAAGTGTTGACATTTAAGTTTATCAATCCTAATGTGACGTGTTCCAGGCACTGGCTCCGTCCTCCTGTCGGCCCTGCAGTCCCTGCTCTCTATGCACTGGGCCTGGTGTCCCAGGCTGGAGAACCAGGTCCAGGTCTTCTCTGTCATGCAGTTCATTGTCTCCTTCCTCATCATTAGGTGAGATTATCTGCTGAGCTCCATATACTTCACTGTCAAATGGCTAAAGCACTGGATTTTTGTTTTTAATTTATGAACAGTATATAAATGGCCAGCCTTTTATTGGGCTTCTTGGAAAACTGTTGCGTACTAGAGGGCATAAACACTACACCACAGTGTTAATGGGTTGAACAACCTCTAACTGGCTATGACACAACACAAATAGTCAATTGTGATTCTCAAACTTGTGTGCTTTTTTGTATAGATGTTTTTATTTTATCAGATTTTAAAAAACAATAGGATGTTTGACAATTCAAAGTTAATCTGTGTTTCATCCTCGTGCCCCTCTCTGTGTTGGACCAGGCCCTATATGCTCTGTGGTGATGCTGTACCTCCTCTGGACTGACTACTGGTGGGCCTCATACACCACCTGGCTCATCTATAATTGGAACACACACAAACAAGGCAAGCTAAATGCTACATTATAGAGAATACAGCTGGAGTACTGGTTGTTCTTCAGACTTACTGTATCTTTTTGTTGATGATATGATGTGTTGACTCCTAGCTGGCCGAAGGTTCTCGTGGGTGAGGAACTGGACAGTTTAGACCTACTACCGAGACTACTTCCCTATCCGAGTGAGTGATAGTAACTGCACACTGCTTTGTCACATTCCAAAGGGAAATTAACTGTGGTTAAGGCCAATATTTAATATTTAGTATAATTTCAATGTCGAGTCTCATATTTAACAATCTTCTGACTCCAGTTTATCAAGACCCACAACTTGTTGCCCAATCGGAACTATATCCTTGGCTCCCACCCACATGGAATCTTTTGTTTTGGAGCACTTTGTAATTTTGCAACAGAAGCCAATGGTTTTTCAGCCAAGTCCCCTGGAATAACACCATTTGTGGCTATCCTGGCTGGAAACTTCCACATGCCATTAGCCAGAGAGTACCTGATGTCTGCAGGTGAGGACACTGGTCTCTGGTTAGTTTCAACCCATACTAAAACAATGAGTGATTGTTTATAACGTGAACATACATTGTAGATTAATTTCCCTTCAAGGACAGTAAATGTTTCATTTATAGATATGATTGACTAGTTCCGTAAATGTTGCTCCTAAAAAGAGTGATTTGTTGTTATTATTCAGGGATTTGTCCTGTGAATCGCGCCACACTGGAGTTCATTCTGTCGTGTAATGGGACAGGGAATGCAGTCATTCTTACTGTTGGAGGGGCAGCTGAATCTCTGGACTGTACTCCAGGAGTTCATTGTCTCACCCTAAAGAACCGCAAGGGCTTTGTGAAACTGGCTCTGCAACAAGGGTAAGTCCCCATGGTATACATAAACGATCCACACCAGAAAGCTACATTTGTTATGCAGGTGAATGAGGACCCAAAAGCGACTTGGCGAAAACAGAGTTTTTAATCCAGTAAAGTTACTTTACAAACAAAAGGCATAATACTACTCGTAATGACGAGAACAGACTGGAGACTTGATCAAGAACTGCAGGTTGCCTCGGGAAGGCACTTGAACGTAGCAGACTCAGACACCTGCTCACCACGCAGCATCTGAGGGAAACACGACACGACAGGGCAATACATAGACACAGCACGGTGAACAATAGACAAGGATCCGACAGGACAGGAACGGAAAACAAGGGAAGAAATAGGGACTCTAATCAGGGGAAAAGATAAGGAACAGGTGTGGGAAGACTAAATGATGATTAGGGGAATAGGAACAGCTGGGAGCAGGAACGGAACGATAGAGAGAGGAGAGAGAGGGAGGGGGAGAGAGAGGGATAGAAAAAGGGAACGAACCTAATAAGACCAGCAGGGGGAAACGAACAGAAGGGAAAGCATAATGACAAGACAATCTAAGACAAAACATGACAGTACCCCCCCACTCACCGAGCGCCTCCTGGCGCACTCGAGGAGGAATCCTGGCGGCAACGGAGGAAATCATCAATAAGTGAATGGTCCAGCACGTCCCGAGACGGAACCCAACTCCTCTCCTCAGGACCGTAACCCTCCCAATCCACTAAGTATTGGTGACCCCGTCCCCGAGAACGCATGTCCATGATCTTACGTACCTTGTAAATAGGTGCGCTCTCGACAAGGACGGGAGGGGGAGGGAAGACGAACGGGGGTGCGAAGAAAGGGCTTGACACAGGAGACATGGAAGACAGGATGGACGCGACGAAGATGTCGCGGAAGAAGCAGTCGCACAGCGACAGGATTGACGACCTGGGAGACACGGAACGGACCAATGAACCGCGGAGTCAACTTACGAGAAGCTGTCGTAAGAGGAAGGTTGCGAGTGGAAAGCCACACTCTCTGGCCGCAACAATACCTTGGACTCTTAATCCTGCGTTTATTGGCGGCTCTCACAGTCTGTGCCCTGTAACGGCAAAGTGCAGACCTCACCCTCCTCCAGGTGCGCTCACAACGTTGGACAAACGCTTGAGCGGAGGGAACGCTGGACTCGGCAAGCTGGGATGAGAACAGAGGAGGCTGGTAACCCAGACTACTCTGAAACGGAGATAACCCGGTAGCAGACGAAGGAAGCGAGTTGTGAGCGTATTCTGCCCAGGGGAGCTGTTCTGCCCAAGACGCAGGGTTTCTGAAAGAAAGGCTGCGTAGTATGCGACCAATCGTCTGATTGGCCCTCTCTGCTTGACCGTTAGACTGGGGATGAAACCCGGAAGAGAGACTGACGGACGCACCAATCAAACGACAGAACTCCCTCCAAAACTGTGACGTGAATTGCGGGCCTCTGTCTGAAACGGCGTCTAACGGGAGGCCATGAATTCTGAACACATTCTCGATAATGATTTGTGCCGTCTCCTTAGCGGAAGGAAGTTTAGCGAGGGGAATGAAATGTGCCGCCTTAGAGAACCTATCGACAACCGTAAGAATCACAGTCTTCCCCGCAGACAAAGGCAGACCGGTAATGAAGTCTAGGGCGATGTGAGACCATGGTCGAGAAGGAATGGGGAGCGGTCTGAGACGACCGGCAGGAGGAGAGTTACCCGACTTAGTCTGCGCGCAGTCCGAACAAGCAGCCACGAAACGGCGCGTGTCACGCTCCTGAGTCGGCCACCAAAAGCGCTGGCGAATAGACGCAAGAGTGCCTCGAACACCGGGATGACCAGCTAACTTGGCAGAGTGAGCCCACTGAAGAACAGCCAGACGAGTGGAAACAGGAACGAAAAGGAGGTTACTAGGACAAGCGCGCGGCGACGCAGTGTGCGTGAGTGCTTGCTTAACCTGTCTTTCAATTCCCCAGACTGTCAACCCGACAACACGCCCATAAGGAAGAATCCCTCGGGATCAGTAGAAGCCACAGAAGAACTAAACAGACGGGATAAGGCATCAGGCTTGGTGTTTTTGCTACCCGGACGGTAAGAAATCACAAACTCGAAACGAGCGAAAAACAACGCCCAACGAGCTTGACGGGCATTAAGTCGTTTGGCAGAACGGATGTACTCAAAGTTCTTATGGTCTGTCCAAACGACAAAAGGAACGGTCGCCCCCTCCAACCACTGTCGCCATTCGCCTAGGGCTAAGCGGATGGCGAGCAGTTCACGGTTACCCACATCATAGTTGCGCTCAGATGGCGACAGGCGATGAGAAAAATAAGCGCAAGGATGAACCTTATCGTCAGACTGGAAGCGCTGGGATAGAATGGCTCCCACGCCTACCTCTGAAGCGTCAACCTCGACAATGAATTGTCTAGTGACGTCAGGAGTAACGAGGATAGGAGCGGACGTAAAACGTTCTTTTAGAAGATCAAAAGCTCCCTGGGCGGAACCGGACCACTTAAAACACGTCTTGACAGAAGTAAGAGCTGTGAGAGGGGCAGCAACTTGACCGAAATTACGAATGAAACGCCGATAGAAATTAGCGAAACCTAAAAAGCGCTGCAACTCGACACGTGACCTTGGAACGGGCCAATCACTGACAGCTTGGACCTTAGCGGAATCCATCTGAATGCCTTCAGCGGAAATAACGGAACCGAGAAAAGTAACGGAGGAGACATGAAAAGAGCACTTCTCAGCCTTTACGTAGAGACAATTCTCTAAAAGGCGCTGTAGAACACGTCGAACGTGCTGAACATGAATCTCGAGTGACGGTGAAAAAATCAGGATATCGTCAAGATAGACAAAAACAAAGATGTTCAGCATGTCTCTCAGAACATCATTAACTAATGCCTGAAAAACAGCTGGCGCATTGGCGAGACCAAACGGCAGAACCCGGTACTCAAAATGCCCTAACGGAGTGTTAAACGCCGTTTTCCACTCGTCCCCCTCTCTGATGCGCACGAGATGGTAAGCGTTACGAAGGTCCAACTTAGTAAAGCACCTGGCTCCCTGCAGAATCTCGAAGGCTGATGACATAAGGGGAAGCGGATAACGATTCTTAACCGTTATGTCATTTAGCCCTCGATAATCCACGCAGGGGCGCAGAGTACCGTCCTTCTTCTTAACAAAAAAGAACCCCGCCCCGGCCGGAGAGGAAGAAGGCACTATGGTACCGGCGTCAAGAGACACAGATAAATAATCCTCGAGAGCCTTACGTTCGGGAGCCGACAGAGAGTATAGTCTACCCCGAGGAGGAGTGGTCCCCGGAAGGAGATCAATACTACAATCATACGACCGGTGAGGAGGAAGGGAGTTGGCTCGGGACCGACTGAAGACCGTGCGCAGATCATGATATTCCTCCGGCACTCCTGTCAAATCGCCAGGTTCCTCCTGAGAAGTGGGGACAGAAGAAATGGGAGGGATGGCAGACATTAAACACTTCACATGACAAGAAACGTTCCAGGATAGGATAGAATTACTAGACCAATTAATAGAAGGATTATGACATACTAGCCAGGGATGACCCAAAACAACAGGTGTAAAAGGTGAACGAAAAATCAAAAAAGAAATAGTCTCACTGTGGTTACCAGATACTGTGAGAGTTAAAGGTAGTGTCTCAAACCTGATACTGGGAAGATGACTACCATCTAAGGCAAACATGGGCGTAGGCTTGTCTAACTGTCTGAAAGGAATGTCATGTTTCCGAGCCCATGCTTCGTCCATGAAACAACCCTCAGCCCCAGAGTCAATCAAGGCACTGCATGTAGCACCCGAACCGGTCCAGCGTAGATGGACCGACATAGTAGTACAGGATCTAGATGAAGAGACCTGAGTAGTAGCGCTCACCAGTAGCCCTCCGCTTACTGATGAGCTCTGGCCTTTACTGGACATGAATTGACAAAATGTCCATCAAATCCGCAATAGAGGCACAGGCGGTTGGTGATCCTCCGTTCCCTCTCCTTGGTCGAGATGCGAATACCTCCCAGCTGCATGGGCTCAGTCTCTGAGCCAGAGGAGGGAGATGGTTGCGATGCGGAGCAGGGAAACACCGTTGACGCGAGCTCTCTTCCACGAGCTTGGTGACGAAGATCTACCCGTCGTTCTATGCGGATGGCGAGAGCAATCAAAGAGTCCACACTGGAAGGAACCTCCCGAGAGAGAATCTCATCTTTGACCACTGCGTGGAGTCCCTCCAGAAAACGAGCGAGCAGCGCCGGCTCGTTCCAGTCACTAGAGGCAGCAAGAGTGCGAAACTCTATAGAGTAATCCGTTATGGATCGATCACCTTGGCATAGGGAAGCCAGGGCCCTAGAAGCCTCCCTACCAAAAACTGAACGGTCAAAAACCCGAATCATCTCCTCTTTAAAGTTCTGGTAATTGTTAGAACAATCAGCCCTTGCCTCCCAGATAGCTGTGCCCCACTCTCGAGCCCGGCCAGTAAGGAGTGAAATGACGTAAGCAACCCGAGCTCTCTCGCTAGAGTATGTGTTGGGTTGGAGAGAGAACACAATATCACACTGGGCGAGAAAGGAGCGGCACTCCGTGGGCTGCCCGGAGTAGCAAGGTGGGTTATTAACCCTAGGTTCCGGAGGCTCGGCAGGCCAGGAAGTAACAGGTGGCACGAGACGAAGACTCTGGAACTGTCCAGAGAGGTCGGAAACCTGAGCGGCCAGGTTCTCCACGGCATGGCGAGCAGCAGACAATTCCTGCTCGTGTCTGCCGAGCATGGCTCCTTGGATCTCGACGGCAGTGTTACGAGCATCTGTAGTCGCTGGGTCCATTCCTTGGTCGGATCCTTCTGTTATGCAGGTGAATGAGGACCCAAAAGCGACTTGGCGAAAACAGAGTTTTTAATCCAGTAAAGTTACTTTACAAACAAAAGGCATAATACTACTCGTAATGACGAGAACAGACTGGAGACTTGATCAAGAACTGCAGGTTGCCTCGGGAAGGCACTTGAACGTAGCAGACTCAGACACCTGCTCACCACGCAGCATCTGAGGGAAACACGACACGACAGGGCAATACATAGACACAGCACGGTGAACAATAGACAAGGATCCGACAGGACAGGAACGGAAAACAAGGGAAGAAATAGGGACTCTAATCAGGGGAAAAGATAAGGAACAGGTGTGGGAAGACTAAATGATGATTAGGGGAATAGGAACAGCTGGGAGCAGGAACGGAACGATAGAGAGAGGAGAGAGAGGGAGGGGGAGAGAGAGGGATAGAAAAAGGGAACGAACCTAATAAGACCAGCAGGGGGAAACGAACAGAAGGGAAAGCATAATGACAAGACAATCTAAGACAAAACATGACACATTGATCCAAGCAGATACACTTTAAACAGACTGTCACACTGATCATCTGGAGGTGAGACTGACTATGTTGTGTTGTGTCTTATTGTGTTATTGTCTACCAGGGCTGACCTGGTGCCTGAGTACTCGTTTGGGGAGAATGATGTGTATAAGAAGCTGATTCTGAATGAGGGATCTTGGTGGAGGCTGATCCAGAGGGGGCTACAGAGGCCGGGGCCTCTTCTCCCCTGACACCTGGGGCCTGGTTCCCTTCTCCAAACCCATCAACTCAGTTGGTAAGCTTACCATATTCCCTAGAAATACAAGGGGTGTTCTGTAAAGGTATTGGTATGTAATTACCATTTAACCATGTCATTTCTCAGTAATTTCTGTTCCCCTAAAACAAAGTGCCACTAAGTTATGTATGTGGAGAATGGCCTTGGATCTAATCTATACCGAACAAAAATATAATGCAATATGTAGTGTTGGTCCCATGTTTCATGAGCTGAAATAAAAGATCCCGGAAATTTTCCATTCACACAGAAAGTTTATTTCTCTCAAATTCTGTGCACAAATGTGTTTACATCCCTGTTAGTGAGCATTTCTCCTTTGCCAAGATAATCCATCCACCTGACAGTTGTGGCATATCAAGAAGCTGATTAAACACCATGATCATTACACAGGTGCTGGGAACAATAAAAGACCACTCTAAAATGTGCAGTTTTGTCGCACAACACAATGCCACAGATATCTCAAGTTTTGAGGGAGCGTGCAATTGGCATGCTGACGCAGGAATGTCCAACAGAGCTGTTTCCAGATAATTGGATGTTCAGTTCTTTACTATAAGCCACCTTCAACATTGTTTAAGATAATTTGGCAGTACATCTGACTGATCTCACAACCACAGACCACGTGTAACCACGCCAGCCCAGGACCTCCACATCCGGCTTCTCCACCTGTGGGGTCGTCTGTAATAAAGCCATTTTGTGGGCAAAAACTCCTGCCCAGTCATGTGAAATACATTGATTATGGCATAATGAATTTATTTTAGTTGACTGATTACTTTCTATGAACTGTAACTCAGTAAAATAATTGAAGTTGTTACATGCTGCATTTATATTTTTGTTCAGTGTAGAATTCAAGTGCATTTTGATCTATTTTAGGGTGAGTAACACTGAGACTGTCATCTGGTTAGGAAATTATTTTGTCTTTCAGTTGGAAAACCCATGGAGATGCCCAAGATCAGTTTACCCAGCCAAGAAGAAGTGAACCATTACCACACCATGTACGTACGCTCCCTTACACAGCTATTTGACAAGCACAAGACCCACTTTGGGCTGAGGGAGGGGGATGTACTGGTGATTCACTGAGGTGTGGTCATATTCTGGCTGGGTCAGACACAAGTACTGCTCTTTGGCTGCTCGAGATACACCTTGTGTAATGACTGAAGCTGTGACTAACAGAAAAATCTCACAGGTCAAAGGTTATTTAAAAATATATATATATTTCACCTTTATTTAACCAGGTAGGCCAGTTGAGAACAAGTTCTCATTTACAACTGCGACCTGGCCAAGATAAAGCAAAGCAGTGCGACACAAACAACAACACAGAGTTACACATGGAATAAACAAATGTACAGTCAATAACACAATAGAAAAATTCAATATACAGTGTTTGCAAATTAGGTTAGATTAGGGAGGTAATAAATAGGCCGTATTGGCGAAGTAATTACAATTTAGTAATTAACACTGGAGTGATAAGTGTGCATAAGACGAATGTGCAAGTCGAGATACTGGGGTGTCATGCTGGTGATAGAGGACCCAAAAGCGACTTAACAGAAACAGAGTTTATTCAAGTCCAAACAGGGAATAACAGAAATCCTCTAGTCTGTAGAGGGGAATAACAAGAGAAGCGGCCACAGACTGCAGGTCGCTTCGGGTAGGCGCAGGCCGTAGTTGACAGAGACACCTGCTCACACGCAGCATCTGATGAAGGCAAAAAACACGACAGGACAGGGCGAAACACAATCACAGCACGGTGAATACTAAACAAGGAACCGACAGGACAGGAACGGAACACAAAGGAATAAATAGGGACTCCAATCAGGGGAAAGGATCGGGAACAGGTGTGGGAAGACTAAATGATGATTAGGGGAATAGGAACAGCTGGGAGCAGGAACGGAACGATAGAGAGAAGAGAGAGCGAGAGAGTGAGAGAGGGAGGGGGAGAGAGAGGGATAGAAAGAGGGAAAGAACCTAAAAAAGACCAGCAGAGGGAAACGAATAGAATGGGGAGCACAGGGACAAGACATGATAATAAATGACAAACATGACAGTACCCCCCCACTCACCGAGCGCCTCCTGGCGCACTCGAGGAGGAATCCTGGCGGCAACGGAGGAAATCATCGATGAGTGAACGGTCCAGCACGTCCCGAGACGGGACCCAACTCCTCTCCTCAGGACCGTAACCCTCCCAATCCACTAAGTATTGGTGACCCCGTCCCCGAGAACGCATGTCCATGATCTTATGTACCTAGTAAATAGGTGCGCTCTCGACAAGGACGGGAGGGGGAGGGAAGACGAACGGGGTGCGAAGAAAGGGCTTAACACAGGAGACATGGAAGACAGGATGGACGCGACGAAGATGTCGCGGAAGAAGCAGTCGCACAGCGACAGGATTGACGACCTGGGAGACACGGAACGGACCAATGAACCGCGGAGTCAACTTACGAGAAGCTGTCGTAAGAGGAAGGTTGCGAGTGGAAAGCCACACTCTCTGGCCGCAACAATACCTTGGACTCTTAATCCTGCGTTTATTGGCGGCTCTCACAGTCTTCCCCGCAGACAAAGGCAGACCGGTAGTGAAGCCTAAGGCGATGTGAGACCATGGTCGAGAAGGAATGGGGAGCGGTCTGAGACGACCGGCAGGAGGAGAGTTACCCGACTTAGTCTGCGCGCAGTCCGAACAAGCAGCCACGAAACGGCGCGTGTCACGCTCCTGAGTCGGCCACCAAAAGCGCTGGCGAATAGACGCAAGAGTGCCTCGAACACCGGGATGACCAGCTAACTTGGCAGAGTGAGCCCACTGAAGAACAGCCAGACGAGTGGAAACAGGAACGAAAAGGAGGTTACTAGGACAAGCGCGCGGCGACGCAGTGTGCGTGAGTGCTTGCTTAACCTGTCTTTCAATTCCCCAGACTGTTAACCCGACAACACGCCCATAAGGAAGAATCCCCTCGGGATCAGTAGAAGCCACAGAAGAACTAAACAGACGGGATAAGACATCAGGCTTGGTGTTCTTGCTACCCGGACTGTAAGAAATCACAAACTCGAAACGAGCGAAAAACAACGCCCAACGAGCTTGACGGGCATTAAGTCGTTTGGCAGAACGGATGTACTCAAGGTTCTTATGGTCTGTCCAAACGACAAAAGGAACGGTCGCCCCCTCCAACCACTGTCGCCATTCGCCTAGGGCTAAGCGGATGGCGAGCAGTTCACGGTTACCCACATCATAGTTGCGCTCAGATGGCGACAGGCGATGAGAAAAATAAGCGCAAGGATGAACCTTATCGTCAGACTGGAAGCGCTGGGATAGAATGGCTCCCACGCCTACCTCTGAAGCGTCAACCTCGACAATGAATTGTCTAGTGACGTCAGGAGTAACGAGGATAGGAGCGGACGTAAAACGTTCTTTTAGAAGATCAAAAGCTCCCTGGGCGGAACCGGACCACTTAAAACACGTCTTGACAGAAGTAAGAGCTGTGAGAGGAGCAGCAACTTGACCGAAATTACGAATGAAACGCCGATAGAAATTAGCGAAACCTAAAAAGCGCTGCAACTCGACACGTGACCTTGGAACGGGCCAATCACTGACAGCTTGGACCTTAGCGGAATCCATCTGAATGCCTTCAGCGGAAATAACGGAACCGAGAAAAGTAACGGAGGAGACATGAAAAGAGCACTTCTCAGCCTTTACGTAGAGACAATTCTCTAAAAGGCGCTGTAGAACACGTCGAACGTGCTGAACATGAATCTCGAGTGACGGAGAAAAATCAGGATATCGTCAAGATAGACAAAAACAAAGATGTTCAGCATGTCTCTCAGAACATCATTAACTAATGCCTGAAAAACAGCTGGCGCATTGGCGAGACCGAACGGCAGAACCCGGTACTCAAAATGCCCTAACGGAGTGTTAAACGCCGTTTTCCACTCGTCCCCCTCTCTGATGCGCACGAGATGGTAAGCGTTACGAAGGTCCAACTTAGTAAAGCACCTGGCTCCCTGCAGAATCTCGAAGGCTGATGACATAAGGGGAAGCGGATAACGATTCTTAACCGTTATGTCATTCAGCCCTCGATAATCCACGCAGGGGCGCAGAGTACCGTCCTTCTTCTTAACAAAAAAGAACCCCGCCCCGGCCGGAGAAGAAGAAGGCACTATGGTACCGGCGTCAAGAGACACAGACAAATAATCCTCGAGAGCCTTACGTTCGGGAGCCGACAGAGAGTATAGTCTACCTCGAGGAGGAGTGGTCCCCGGAAGGAGATCAATACTACAATCATACGACCGGTGAGGAGGAAGGGAGTTGGCTCGGGACCGACTGAAGACCGTGCGCAGATCATGATATTCCTCCGGCACTCCTGTCAAATCGCCAGGTTCCTCCTGAGAAGTAGGGACAGAAGAAACGGGAGGGATGGCAGACATTAAACACTTCACATGACAAGAAACGTTCCAGGATAGGACAGAATTACCAGACCAATCAATAGAAGGATTACGACATACTAGCCAGGGATGACCCAAAACAACAGGTGCAAACGGTGAACGGAAAATCAAAAAAGAAATAGTCTCACTGTGGTTACCAGACACTGCGAGAGCCAAAGGTAGTGTCTCAAATTTGATACTGGGAAGATGACTACCATCTAAGGCAAACATGGGCGTAGGCTTGTCTAACGGTCTGAAAGGAATGTTATGTTTCCGAACCCATGCTTCGTCCATGAAACAACCCTCAGCCCCAGAGTCAATCAAGGCACTGCATGTAGCACCCGAACCGGTCCAGCGTAGATGGACCGACATAGTAGTACAAGATCTAGATGAAGAGACCTGAGTAGTAGCGCTCACCAGTAGCCCTCCGCTTACTGATGGGCTCTGGCCTCTTACTGGACATGAATTAACAAAATGTCCAGCAACTCCGCAATAGAGGCACAGGCGGTTGGTGATCCTCCGTTCCCTCTCCTTAGTCGAGATGCGAATCCCTCCCAGCTGCATGGGCTCAGTCTCAAAGCCAGAGGAGGGAGATGGTTGCGATGCGGAGCAGGGAAACACCGTTGATGCGAGCTCTCTTCCACGAGCCCGGTGACGAAGATCTACCCGTCGTTCTATGCGGATGGCGAGAGCAATCAAAGAGTCCACATCTGAAGGAACCTCCCGGGAGAGAATCTCATCCTTAACCACTGCGTGGAGTCCCTCCAGAAAACGAGCGAGCAGCGCCGGCTCGTTCCACTCACTAGAGGCAGCAAGATGGGTTATTAACCCTAGGTTCTGGAGGCTCGGCAGGCCAGGAAGTAACAGGTGGCACGAGACGTAGACTCTGGAACTGTCCAGAGAGGTCGGAAACCTGAGCGGCCAGGTTCTCCACGGCATGGCGAGCAGCAGACAATTCCTGCTCGTGTCTGCCGAGCATGGCTCCTTGGATCTTGACGGCAGTGTAACGAGCGTCTGAAGTCGCTGGGTCCATTCCTGGGTCGGTTCCTTCTTTCATGCTGGTGATAGAGGACCCAAAAGCGACTTAACAGAAACAGAGTTTATTCAAGTCCAAACAGGGAATAACAGAAATCCTCTAGTCTGTAGAGGGGAATAACAAGAGAAGCGGCCACAGACTGCAGGTCGCTTCGGGTAGGCGCAGGCCGTAGTTGACAGAGACACCTGCTCACACGCAGCATCTGATGAAGGCAAAAAACACGACAGGACAGGGCGAAACACAATCACAGCACGGTGAATACTAAACAAGGAACCGACAGGACAGGAACGGAACACAAAGGAATAAATAGGGACTCCAATCAGGGGAAAGGATCGGGAACAGGTGTGGGAAGACTAAATGATGATTAGGGGAATAGGAACAGCTGGGAGCAGGAACGGAACGATAGAGAGAAGAGAGAGCGAGAGAGTGAGAGAGGGAGGGGGAGAGAGAGGGATAGAAAGAGGGAAAGAACCTAAAAAGACCAGCAGAGGGAAACGAATAGAATGGGGAGCACAGGGACAAGACATGATAATAAATGACAAACATGACACTGGGGTGCAAAGGAGCAACAAACAAAAAAACAATATGGGGATGAGGTAGTTGGATGGGATATTTACAGATGTGCTATGTACAGCTGCAATGACCTGTGACAAGCTCTGACAGCTGAAAGATAGTATAGGGAGATATGAGACTCCAGCTTCAGTGATTTTTGCAATTCGTTCCAGTCATTGGCAGCAGAGAACTGGAAGGAAAGGCGGCCAAAGGGGGAATTGGTTCATGGCGGTGACCAGTGAAATGTACCTGCTGGAGCGCATGCTACGGGTGGGTGCTGCTATGGTGATCAGTGAGCTGAGATAAGGCGGGGCTTTACTTAGCAAAGACTTATAGATGACCAGAAGCCAGTGGGTTTGGCGACGAATATGAAGCGAGGGCCAGCCAACGAGAACATTGGTGGGTAGTATATGGGGCTTTGGTGACAAAACGGATGGCACTGTGATAGACTGCATCCAATTTGCTGAGTAGAGTGTTGGAGGATATTTTGTAAATGACAGCGCCGAAGTCCAGGATTGGTAGGATAGTCAGTTTTACGAGGGTATGTTTGGCAGCATGAGTGAAGACATTAATGCTGCCGGTTCTTTTCTAAGATAGTCACTAGGTGAAGTGTCCTGGGTTGTCATTTGTTTGCTGTCTGGAAGCATAGCCTGCTGCAATACATTTTATGCAGTATTGCTCTCATCACGTTCACTTCCATATAACCACCAGGGGGCAGCATACTTTTCTCAATTTATGGTTCTGCTGAAGTAAATAAAACAGAATGTGTATTTTAAATCCATAATATTTTTGTTTGATGAATCAGAACGGAGTTGTCTTTTGGCATTTTCCAAAGATATTTGCAAAGAAAACATTGTGATGTCAAATCTTTGCTGTATTTGTCTTAACAAGTCACTTTCATGGCCACACAGGTGTGTCTTGACTCTTCACTACATTGAACGAACGAACGTTTGCCAGCTATTCAAATCTTTTGTAAAGTATTGTATATCAAGCAGGCATACATGATCACGTATTATTAGTTGCTTGTATGTTTTAATTAACTATTCAGTGGATCAGTGCGTATATTTAAAGAAAATATTGTTCAGAGAGAGACTATTTAAATTCACAAATGTATCTTAATTTTTCCAACATAATAGCAAATGAGGTTCAATAGACTCAAGATGTAGCTGCCACATTATCATAATCTGAGACTATCTGTTCACATAACAATGATAAGAATGTAGGTCTTCATAAACACGCTATAAATTCCTTTATTTTAGAAGGGCATTGAACAAGAAAAACATGAAAGTGTCTTCAAACTACATGTCTTATTCCCTCTTAAAAATTGTAATAAAGAATGAATTCCCTTTGATGTTATTTATCATAGCATGAATCATTAAGCTACTAAGCCCTCACTGAAGCCCTGAGTCTTCCTGTCAGTCAGTGCAGTGGTCCCCAGCCCTTCATCCATCATGTGCATCTGTTGAGGGTGTAGGGTGTTTGCTACCACAGCTTAACGAGATACAGTTTGTCACCGTATTGACTTTCAGTTGCTTCCCAAACATATGCTTTTAAAACATTTGATATCTTTGTTTGTTCATTGTAAAGAACTGATGCCTTTGAGCCATTCACCCTGTAATTGTTGTTGTTTTAATGTTCTGGATTTTACGGCTAAACAATAAAAATGTGGATAAACAAAATAGTTTTTAGTAGTATCATGAAGTTGTTCAAAGTGAACCAACAAATGAAAGAGTATTCCAAAATGTATTTTTATTAAGGCAAACAGCTGTAGAATACATCATTAACATGTCATGTATATTGGTATGATTATTTAAAAAGAAGCACATACTGTACGTTTTCAAAAAAATATTTTTATGTCGCTTGTCTTTTACATCTCACCAAAATTAAGGTGTTTTATTTGGTCGTTGCAAGATATTTATTTGCACTCAAATATTTATTTTCTTCTATTATGACAAGGGGTTCAATCGACGAGTTTAAGATAAATATATCTTTGTCTGTGTAGCAGTGGCAGTTGTCAAGCAGGTGTTGTTTTGAAACTTGTTTCTAAAGCAATATGATAAATTATAATAAGAAACACATAACGCTCTGCAATTTGAACTTTACAGCATGTTCTAAAAAAATATTTATTGATCATTAAACAATGGCTTCCTTTTATTCAAACTCAAGCATTTAATAGCAGGAACTCGGGCAAGCGACTCTACATGGGTTTATGAGTTTCATCTAAAATGTATATTTATTGGTTGAACAAATTTTTCTATCCCTTTAGTGCAATTTTCACAAGTATGTGGTACATGGGGTGGCAGGTAGCCTAGTGGTTAGAGTGTTGGGCTGGTAACTGAAAGGTTGCTGGATCGAATCCCTGAGCTCACAAGGTAAAAATCTGTCATTAATCTGCTGTGCAAGGCAGTTAACCCAATGTTCCCGGGTGCCATGGATGTGTTAAAGCAGCCCCCCTCACCGCTCTGATTCAGAGGGTTTGGGTTACCAGTTGAATACATTCCCCTTTCTAAGCTCAAAACAGATCATTGAGATGTTTCAAAACTCTAAGTGCATTTTCAGTTGACTGATTAAAACAAACAAAGTAACTTGTTCACTGCACCAAATCCCTCTTTCAATATTCAATAAATATATCTTCTTTTCAAAATGCAATATTCACTTTTCTTTGTCTTGTCATTTGTTAACAATAAAATGAACTGTAACTTATTCAAACTGCTCAAAATGGATAACTACAGTTGAAGTTGGAAGTTTACATACACCTTAGCCAAATACATTTAAACTCAGTTTTTCACTATTCCTGACATTTATTCCTAGTAAACATTCCCTGTCTTAGGTCAGTTAGGAATTAAGAATTTGAAATGTCAGAATAATAGTAGAGAATGATTTATTTCAGCTTTTATTTCTTTCATCACATTCCCAGTGGATCAGAAGTTTACATACACTCAATTAGTATTTGGTAGCATTGCCTTTAAATTGTTTAACTTGGGTCAAATGTTTTGGGTTGCCTTCCACAAGCTTCCCACAATAAGTTGGGTGCATTTTGGCCCATTCCTCCTGACAGAGCTGGTGTAACTGAGTCAGATATGTAGGCCTCCTTGCTCGCACACGCTTTTTCAGGTCTGCCCTCAAATTTTCTATAGGATTGAGGTCGGGGCTTTGTGATGACCACTCCAATACCATGACTTTGTTGTCCTTAAGCCATTTTGCCACAATTTTGGAAGTGTGCTTGGGGTCATTGTCCATTTTTAAGACCCATTTGCGACAAAGCTTTAACTTCCTGACTGATGTCTTGAGATGTTGCTTCAATATATCCACATCATTTTCCTCCATCATGATGTCATCTATTTTGTGAAGTGCACCAGTCCCATCTGCAGCAAAGCACCCCACAACATGCTGCTGCCACCCCCGTGCTTCATGGTTGGGATGCTGTTCTTCGGCTTGCAAGCGTCCCCCTTTTTCCTCCAAACATAACAATGGTCATTATGGCCAAACAGTTCTATTTCCTCAGACCAGAGGACATTTCTCCAAAAAGTACAATCTTTGTCCATGTGCAGTTGCAAACTGAAGTTTGGCTTTTTTATGGAGGTTTGGAGCAGTGGCTTCTTCCTTGCTGAGTGGCCTTTCAGGTTATGTCGATATAGGACTCGTTTTTACTGTGGATATAGATACTTTTCCATCTGTTTCCTCCAGCCTCTTCACAACGTCCTTTGCTGTTGATCTGGGATTGATTTGCACTTTTCTCACCAAAGTACATTCATCTCTAGGAGACAGAACATGTCTCCTTCCTGAGCGGTATGATGGCTGCGTGGTCCCAATGTGTTTATACTTGCGTACTATTGTTCGTACAGATGAACGTGGTACCTTCAGGTGTTTGGAAATTGCTTCCAAGGATGAACCAGACTTGTGGAGGTCTACAATTTTTGGCTGATTTATTTTGATTTTCCCAAGTCAAGCAAAAAGGCAATGAGTTTGAAGGTAGGCCTTGAAATACATCCACAGGTACACCTCTAATTTACTCAAATGATGTCAATTAGCCTATCAGAAGCTCCTAAAGCCATGACAACATCTTCTGGAATTTTCCAAGCTGTTTAAAGGCACAATCAACTTAGTGTATGTAAACTTCTGACCCACTGGAATTGTGATACAGTGAATTATGAGTGAAATAATCTGTCTGTAAACAATTGTTGGAAAAATGACTTGTGTCATGCACAAAGTAGATATCCTAACCGACTTGCCAAAACTATAGTTTGTTAACAAGAAATTTGTGGAGTGGTTGAAAAACGAGTTTTAATGACTCAAACCTAAGTGTATGTAAACTTCAGACTTCCTGCCATTAGATGAAAAAAAAGTGCTTTCCAAGTTATAGTCAAATACTGTATAGATTTTTTTTTTACCATCTACTATTCTTTCTATGCAGCACTTCAAAAAGAACCGTTTTGAAATGTGTATCCTCTATTACTTTGCTATTGGAGACACATAAGTGTATATGGACCAAACTGTGAATCATTTTTCATTGCTTCCACACAAAATGCATTCAATGACCACATTCTCCGAAATCCATGAACTCTTTTCTCATTCATATTCCACCACCTGCAAAACTATATATTTGCAGCACGTTTTCAAATGCTAATACACTGTTTCCAAAACTGTTAAATACACATTCAAAGCAGAATGATGGCAAATGTTGTGCATTTATGCAGTAACCAGATTGAAACATATAGAAAATCTCAGGAGAATATTTAATCATTCCAAACCCAGCTGACTGAAATTTCATCTGAAAGCCTACCCAAGTGTCCTGTTTTTATTCTAGTTACCAAACAGACAAAAGAGGACGGCTTCAGAATGATTTAGTTTGGAAACATGGATCAAGGAAGACAGGTTGGTGGGGAAAGAAGAGTGGCAGGGAGAGGGAGAATGTGTGGAGGACGAAGGAGAGGCTGGTTTAAGGGTGCAACCAAATCTGCAGCGTCTGCAGCAAAACAACAGGTGAGATGTGCATCCTTCAATGATCATTTAACTACATATTACAGTACAATACAGTATGTTCACATTTTTACATGTACTGACATTTTGAAATATATTGATTGTCTTGTCTTGCGTTTTTCAGTAGGTTGCCTCCCACAGGATGGAGAGGCAGAATATTATAAGATGCAGAGGAAATTGGCATTGTTGACATGGTAATTGTCAACAATGCAATACAACTGTGGGAAATTTGAAACAGAGTGCTGACAGACAATATCACTTTTGGGAATGTGAATACAGTCAGCACAACGACAATGGCCAGAGTCCTAGAGAAACATCAAATAAGGATGAAGCAGTTGTACCCTTTGAGAGAAACGGTGAACGTGTGAAAGAACTCTGGTATCAGTATGTCCAGGTAAGATGTCTGTTCAATAACCCAACGGGGTACATACACAACTAAGCATAATGTCAAGTACTGTAAAACTGTGGATTTACTGTATTTTAGAGAGTAATGGAGATGGAAGGCAGGCAAACTGCACATATATTCATCTTTGTGGATGATGTGGATTCAAACTGGCAAAAACACGCCGCAGGGGAAGATATGTGATTGGACAGAGAGCAACCGTGGATGTCCCAGGCCAGAGAGGAGCTAACATCACAATGTGTGCAGTACTGCTCAATGATGGTTTGATGTTACACAAACCACTCATTTCCCCCTACAATACAGAGGCTCATTTATTTTCTGGATGACCTGCATAATCAACTTGTGCCAGCAGAGGAGAGGGGCAAGAAATTCCCTACCTTTGTTGTTGTATGCGATAATGTGGCATTCCACCACTCTGCTGCAGTCACAGACTGGTTTGCTGCACATCGCAGGATGTCAGTACTATTCCTGCCTCCATACTCCCCCTTCCTAAACCCCATAGAGGAGCTTTTCTCTGCGTGGAGGTGGAAGGTTTATGACCAACATCCACATGACCAGATGTCTTTACTGGATGCCATGAACACGGGTGTGGAGACACTTCTCCTGAAGACTGCCAGGGTGTGGAGACACTTCTCCTGAAGACTGCCAGTGTTGGATTAAACATTCCAGAAGATACTTTCCAAGATGCATCGCCAGAGAAGACATAAGATGTGATGTTGATGAGAACTTGTGGTCAAATGCAGGAGAGAGGGAGAACTAGAACCCTCACATTACTGTACATTTTGAGTGATTATACTATACATGTTGTTGTTTTTTGTTGTTGTAATTATTATTGCAGCCCTGGAATTTCAGGAATTCGTTTTTTGTTTCAACATTTTATTTTTCACAAGTACATTACTATATGCAAAGTGTGGTATCCCAGGAGGTCTACTCCGGGGGATGGTAATAGATGGGAGGTACGTGATGCGACGTTGCCTCCCTCTGCTGGGAGTACATGAGCTGGGCATCCCAACACGGATAGCGCCAAATGGAGGTAATTAGGGGAAAGTGCCAACCAGCGGTGGAGACCAAATAAAAGGACCACTGTGGCACACCGCGCAGTAGGACAGGGAGAGACCGGCACAGAGCAAAAGCGGAGAAGGACTGAGCCAAACCTACGTGATTTTCGTTGTTATGTTTATTTTATGTCCTAGTAAAGTTGTTTACGGACTAAAACCTTCCTGTCTCTGTGTTAATCTCTGCATGCTCAACCCAACACCCCATGGTTGACCACAAAATATATAGAACGGCTATTGAAGCAAATTGCTGCATTTCTGATGAATTCTTGTTACATATACTTTAGTACGGTCAATAAAGTGAGAAGATGTTCTTATTCTATAATGATTTATGTGAAAAATCATTCAAACTTCAAAGAGAAATTCATAATTTATGTAAGGCTCCCTGTTTGGGATTTTTAGTTCAGTGTATTATGAGTGACAATGTATGCTTTCTGATTGGGAGTTGTTGCCAGTGTTATGGTCAAACAAGTTTATTTTGAGACATGTATGAAGTGGTTTGAGGTGAGATTAACTGTTGGGCCAAGATGCATGTTTGTAATGCAGACTGAAGAGTTTTGAAAAAGTGACTTCAGTCGTGACTGATGCTTGTTAGCAATTGAAAAAAAACTAAGTGGTTCAAATGACTAAATGGTGAGCCTTTCATTATCCTATGTATTCGTGAATAAACAAAAATTGCTTATGGTATTTTACAGAACACTTTGATTTTGGATGAATGAGTCCGTGGTGGAATATGTGTGAAACTCTAATGAATGCACAATCAAAGGTTCTGAACATAAGATAGGGGGGCATTATAAGTGTTATCAGTTTAAAGTTTTGTACTTAATTTTGGAAATATATGATTTACATCTGAAAAATGAGCCAGAGTGATTGAAAAAAAAAACGAACACTGAGAAGAGCGAGTGGAGAGCATACCAGAACCGTCAGGAAGCTGGAAACATACAACTGAACTTCAAATGGAATATCAACCTCACCTATGGCTGACTGGCACCATGCAGATCAATGGTCATAGAGTAGAAAGTTGGCCAGCAATCAACAAGGTGCCTGAAGGTGTGTGTGTGTGTGTGTGTGTGTGTGTGTGTGTGTGTGTGTGTGTGTGTGTGTGTGTGTGTGTGTGTGTGTGTGTGTGTGTGTGTGTGTGTGTTGGAGCAAAAGCCTGCCTGCCTAATCATGTTCTAGCAAGTTGTCTCAGTATACCACTACCACACAGAAGACAGCAGTTGACATCATCCTTATTAAACACATACATACTGTACATACATAAAGCTAAGCTTAGAGTTGTGGTTGAAGCTAAGGTTAGGGTTGATGTGGGCATGAAGCTAGAATTAGGGAAAGGGTTATGGCACAACCCGAACCCTAACCTTAACTAAAAATGCTTATGGTGGACCAAATCAGACACTGTCCAACACCCTGGTAAGCATGTCACTGGTTGGTTCACTCAGTTGTGTCTTGCGCTTAGCGATAATAAACCACCTAATCCACCCATTACCAGCCAGCTGCTGACAGACAAACATTGTTATGAAATACACATAACACATAAACACATAAAGCAGATTAAATTAGGCAGCTCAACAATACATAAAACAATACCAAAACTGTATGGAAATTGTGTTTGTTGATCTACAAAAGGCCAGTGCTTTGCGTCATTCTTGTTAATATTACTGATGCGCTGCATCCAATTTTGTGTAGTTGAACACCCTCTGCACACCTACTGGCTCTAGCAACATTTGTGTGGCATTGTTGGATATGTGGAACCTGGAAAACAAGACAAAATGATAAACAAGAAGACTAGCAACAAGATGGTGGATGCTAACGTTATGGAGATGCTAGTCACCATCCACGCAGAAATGGCTACACTACGCTCTGATTTCATGAACGAACTTTGTTCCTCTGTGTCAATTCTACGACCTGAAATAATGACAGAAGTCCAGTCAACTATGGCAACACTACAAAAACTATCACGACACAAGCCAAAAAAATACATTTGGAAACATTGTTGATCAACATCAATAAGCGGTTTACCAGATTGGAGGCCAAAAACGAGGCCAAAAACGAAGATTTTACCTCTGAGAATGTGAAGCTAATGGTTAACAGTAGTCTAGATTAACAGTAAAACCGTTCCCGGAGACAGAACATATGTGTGGTCAGAATCCCAGAAGGGACGGAAGGGCACAATTCTACCGAGTTCATGGCCTCTTTCCTGCAAGAAGTCATCGGCAGAGAAACGTTTGACAGGCCCTGTCATCAACAGGGCTCATCGCACTCTAGCGGCAAAACCACAGCCCGGTCGCCCTTCCAGAGTAATTCTGCTCCACTTACATTACTTCCAGACCAAAGAGAAAATTATTTGGACCTCCCGCGAAAGAGGACAGTTGAACTACAATGACAAGCGGATCCAAATCTTCCCAGACTTCCCAGAGCTGCATATAAAGATGTAAAAGCCCACCTTCACAAGGCAGGAGTCAGATTTGGCCTGATACACCTGGCTAAATTCAGGATTTACATTACTTCCCAGGGGGCTAGCCACACATTTTACTACACCTAGTCCGCTCACCTTCTACCGGGACAGTATCCACTCAACAGCGGCACAGAACCCAGATTCGTGAAAGCTGCTAGTTATGTTATTAGGGTGCACACATGGCCGGTTGATGGACGTGAACGTGTGTAACTTTTATTTGAGCAGTCCATGCACCGCAATAAGAGTACCCGTCAAAGGTTTGGGAACACATACTCATTCCAGGGTTTTTCTTAATTTGTACTATTTTGTACATTGTAGAATAATAGTGAAGACATCAAAACTATGAAATAACACCTATGGAATCATGTAGTAAAACCAAAAAGGTGTTAAATAAATCAAAATATATTTTATATTTGAGATTCTTCAAAGTAGCCACTCTTTGCCTTGATGACAGCTTTGCACACTATTGACATTGGATAAATTGAATAAATCATTAACTGCTCCAGTCTCGAATCGTAGAGCCTCAAAAGCTCTCCGAAGCGTTTGTGATTCGTCTGGTTTAGTAGATGTATGGAGAGAGCTAAATCCTAATGTCAGAGACTATACCTTCTACTCTATTTTAGATTGGACAATTTTTTTATGCCCACTTACATGCATGTTGTCCAGTCATGTGCTATTGGTTCTATAGTAATTTCTGACCATGCCCCAGTGTATATAGATATTGAAATTGGCAAAACAATCCCCCAAATGAGATATTGGGGACTTAATATGTCTCTGCTTAACAATGAAGGATTCTGCTCTGTGATAAAATACAAATGATCACATTACTGGCTCAACAATCCTGTCTGAGCTGCAATTATCTTGGGATGCTGATAAAAGCAACCATAAGTGGTTATATCATTTCCCAAGCCTCTCTGATCATTACTGTCACTGCAGTAATGGACATCATATCTGAATATGGTAACCTGTCAGAGTACAAAATTAATGTTACTATATCCATGGCTTTATCTTTGAATGTCCCCTCTTACAATCAACTTAGAAACGATATCTCCATTCCAATTGACCGAAACAAGCTTAAAATACTTGGGAACATATGTTACTCCAAATCTTAAAGACCTGAGCACTTCAAATGATATGCCTTTGCTCACAAAGATTAAACAGGACCTGATTAAGTAAAGTAAAACTAAATGCATGATCTTCAACTGATTTCTGCCCGCACCCGTCCGCCCGACTAGCATCACTACTCTGGACGGTTCTGACTTAGAATATGTGGACAACTCCAAATAGTTAGGTGTCTGGTTAGACTGCAAACTCTCCTTCCAGACTCACATCTCCAATCCAAAATTAAATCTAGCATCGGCTTCCTATTTCACAACAAAGCCTCTTCCACTCATGCTGCCAAACATACCATCGTAAAACTGACTATCCTACCGATCCTTGACTTCGGTGATGTCATTTACAAAATAACCTCCAACACTCTACCATCCGTTTTGTCATCAAAGCGCCATATGCTACCCACCACCGCGACCTGTATGCTCTCGTTGGCTGGCCCTCGCTACATAATCGTCACAAAACCCACTGGCTCCAGTCTTTACTAGGTAAAGCCCCGCCTTATCTCAGCTCACTGGTCACCATAGCAACACCCACCCGTAGCACACGTTCCAGCAGATATATTTCACTGGTCATCCACAAAGCCAACACCTGCTTTGACTGCCTTGCCTTGCCTTCCAGTTCTCTGCTGCCAATGACTGTAACGAATTGCAAAAATCAATGAAGCTGGAGACATATCTCCCTCTCTAACTTTAAGCATCAGCTGTCAGAGTAGCTTACCGATCACTGTACCTGTACACAGTCAATCTGTAAATAGCACACCCAACTACCTCATCCCCATATTGTTATTTATCTTCTTGCTCTTTTGCACCCCAGTATCTCTACTTGCACATCATCATCTGCACATCTATTACACCAGTGTTTAATGCTAAATTGTAATTATTTCTCCTCTGTGGCCTGTTTATTGCCTTACCTCCATAATCTTCTACATTTGCACACACTGTACATAGATTTTTCTATTGTGTTATTAACTGTACGTTTGTTTATGTGTAACTCTGGCTAGGTCGCAGTTGTAAATGCGAAGTTGTTCTCAACTGGCCTACCTGGTTAAATAAAGGTGAAATAAAAATAAAAATAAATAAATATCCCTATTTGGTAAAAGACCAAGTCCATATTATGGCAAGAACAGCTCAAATAAGCCAAGAGAAACGACAGTCTATCATTACTTTAAGACATGAAGGCCAGTCAATGCGGAAAAGTGCAGTCGGAAAAACCTTCAAACACTATGATGAAATTGGCTCTCATGATGACCGCCATAGGAAAGAAAGACCCAGAGTTACCTCTGCTGCAGAGGATAAGTTCATTAGAGTTACTAGCCTCAGAAATTGCAGCCCAAATAAATGCTTCACAAAGTTCAAGTAACAGACACATCTCAACATCAACTGTTCAGAGACTGCGTGAATCAGGTTTTCATGGTCGAATTGCTGCAAAGAAACCACTACTAAAGGACACCAATAATAAGATACTTGCTTAGGCCAAGAAACACGAGCAATGGACATTAGACAAGTGGAAATATGTCCTTTTGAGATATTTGGTTCCAACTGCCATGTCTTTGTGAGATGCAGAGTAGGTGAACGGATGATCTCCGCATGTGTGTTTCCCGCCATGAAGCATGGAGGAGGAGGCGTGATGGTGCTTTGCTGGTGACACTGTCTGTGAATAATTTAGAATTCAAGGCACACTTAACCAGCATGTCTACCACAGCATTCTGCAGCGATACGCCATCCCATCTGCTTGGCGCTTAGTGGGATTATCATTTGTGTTTCAACAGGACAATGACCCAACACACCTCCAGGCTCTGTAAGGTCTATTTGACCAAGAAGGAGAGTGATGGAGTGCTACATCAGATGACCTGGCCTCCACAATCACCCAACCTAAACCCAATTGAGATGGTTTGGGATGAGTTGGACAGTAGAGTGAAGGAAAAGCAGCTAACAAGTGCTCAGCATATGTGGGAACTCCTTCAAGACTGTTGAAAAAGCATTCCAGGTGAAGCTGGTTGAGAATGCCAAGCGTGTGCAAAGCTGTCATGAAGGGTGGCTCCTTTGAAGAATCTCAAATATATTTTTTATTTGTTTTTACATTTTTTGGTAACTACATGATTCCATATGTGTTATTTAATAGTTTTGATGTTTTCACTATTGTTCTACAATGTAGAAAATAGTAAAAAATAAAGAAAAAGTAGGTGTAGTTGTCCAAACTTTTGACTGGTAGTGTATATATTTAATATATATTGGTCCGCCGGCTAATCCCTGATGTACATGAACAATAATAAAATATTTTACCTGAAGCTTCCTACCATGTTACAAGTAGTAGCCTATCAGGATGACGATTAGTTAGAAAGTTGCATAGAGCTAGTGAGAATAATTGATTTGCTTACAGCCACTGGATTCCAGTGCATAGTTTGAGGAAGGTGTTGTGGAGGAACTGACAGAACATGCAGTGGAGGTAGCTCTTCGTTGTTATTCCAGAAGTCAGCGTTGAATCTTTAAAAAAGTGTGGTTCATTTCAATATCACAGAACAAGTCTTGTTTGTGCCTCTTTACTTATTAAATAGGGATATAAAAATAAATTCCACAATTAAGTTCATAATTTTGTTATTACCAGAATAAATCCTGGAGTGTACATTTTAGCATTGATAATCATTAATTTATCTGCAATCTTTTTTAATATATCCAAATAACAATGTTGCTTCCTACCTTACTGTGGATTTCCTCCACCAGGAAAACATTTAGATAAATATCCTATTCATTTAATTTCCTCTGTAAACAGAAAATAAAACCGGTGGAAAATGAATGGTTCACTGAATCGCTAGAATGAACTGTCTTGCTTGACCTGCTTGCATCCCATTTTAAAAGTGAACGTATTTGGAGCTCACAGTTGTGCCTGCGTAGTTCTTGGCGCCGTGTGATGTCAGACATACCAAACAGAAAAAGCTGTCAACTAGCTACATATGCATAACTCTCGCCCAATTAAGTGATTACATACTAAAACACCATATTAAGGTTGTTACCAAGACATATTACAAATTATTGTTATTATCAGAATTGTTTCCAACATGTAATTTTGAGCTGTAATAATGTGTATCAATTTACCATCTCGCCAGTTGTAGTCCTGAAAAACGGAAATGAGTTGCCGCTAGTTCATTCAACCACTCCTATGGGGAAAAGTAAGGCGAAAAACAGTGTTTTGGGATAAACACAAGGTTTATGAGAGCTTTTGTTCTGTGCGATAATATCAGTCCGGTAACATGACCTTCATGAATTTACCGCTATCTTATTTTCGGTGTTTCAATTTTAAAAAACGGCATTATTTTCCCCATAGGCTTTGTCCAATGAACCATTGCGGAATTAGTGCCTACAAAAAGACGCCATTACTAGGCCTATGGCTCTTTCGGGATGACGATATGTACTTTGACACTTTTGAGATTGGACTGCCCTCTTGTGGATTTTCCCAAATAATTTCAAGACAACACTTGACATCCTAGCAATAACGTAGACTACCGTAAAATTGCAACATTATATCATTACAGTATCTTGGGATCATTTTCCCGACTCTACGCGAGGTCATGGGCAGGTCACAGTAACTGGTAGACTTGTGCTTGTATCATAAAGGAAGGAAATGGTATAACCTTTTTGTAAAGTTGTCATAAGACAAGACTTGCAAATAATGATGACAAATACATATTTACCCTCCGAAGTTATAGTGGTAGCCTATAGTTAGACTTTACGCCTAAAACAACAAATGTATATGATGAATACCAATAAAATAAAGAACAGTATTATTCAAGACACCAAGTGGCATTTAATTCAAAATAAATATACATTTTTAATGGCAATATATATATATTTAACTAGGCAAGTCAGTTAAGAACAAATTCTTGAACGGTTCACTGGGAGCCTGTTCAGGGGCAGAACGACAGGCTACCCTGCACAATTATGCCTAAAATAACCCTTGTCTAGAGGTCATATTTTACTCAGACTTTACAGTTACAATTCACACTAACACTAAAGCTATAATAAAACAGGGAGACGTTATTTGAATGTAATTTTAATTTGATTTTGTCCCCTTATACTGAACAAACTTAATATCCTATATCACCACAGTGCTGATCTCAGCCTCAACCCCATATTCAGGCTCATCCTCAGGGTGCAGTCTGCAGTATTTGTCTACCATGACATCCAGGTCATGCTTAACGTGAGAGTTTATGTGGAGCACAGCCAGACCCTTGCATCTGTGTTTGATAGGTGTGTCACTGAGATAAGTCTGCAGGCGTTTCCTGGATGTCTCAGAGCTGTTGCTGTCCTCCAGCATCAGGACAGGCAAGGTGGTCAGGACCTTCAGGAAGCAGTTGACGTTGGGGAAGAACTTGACGTCTGACAGCTGAAGTGTCTCGTGGATGGTGGAGGGCAGGCGGACCTCCTTGCTCCGGTGCTTCCATTTGATCTTCCAGCAATGCAGCTCAGCGGGCAGCGTGTCTGGGTTGGGGAGGTCCTTGCAGTACACATCTGCATGGTTCTCCTCTGAGGTGTTGAACTTCATCTGGCCCATGATGGCAGGGACCAGGGACAGGCACTTGAGGGCTTTGAGGTTGCTCTGGGAGAAGATGTCGTCCACCTCATCGATGACGCCACGGATCACAGGGACTGTCACGTACTCCTTGAAGTAAGACTCTGGAGGGATCTCACCTGCGTCGGCCGAACGGTGCTTCCGGAGGAACAGACGAGGCACCTTCACTGGGATCTCCATGGTACCCGCCAGATTCACAGCTTCCTCAAACCAAAACTCATGGTAGATTTCAATGTTGTCGAAGACTTCATTCAGAGAGTGCAGGACGGCTGTTAGACTGTTGGCAGCGAAAAACACATCAAGGGCTTCCCCTTGCAGGTTTTTGCCAAAGGCTCGTGTGAAAGAAAGAGCGTTTTTCAGGATGACCAAGGTGACAATGAACTCAAAGTCAGCCAGGGTCTCTGCGATTGAGTAGGCGTCCCCAGTTATAGCATCAGGGAACTTGACATTCTCATTGTCCCGAATGCAGTCCATGCACAGCAGGAGGGACTCAAGCAGGTCCACAGTCAGTTCAAACACGTTATGCTGCTCTGTCCAGTTAGAGCTACAGGCCTCCTTCAGCTCGGCTGCCTTCTCATCATTTTCTTGGTGGTAAACAGAGATGGCCTTCTCCAGCTCAGCCTGCAAAGAGCGAGACTGCTTAAAGAAGACATCAATCTTTCTCAGGGTTGCCATGACAACCTGCACGCTGGGGAAGGGAAGGCTGTTGGCCAGGTGGATATTCAGTGCGCAGGTGGAACAAGGCGTGTGCATTGCCATGGGGTACTTTGCCATCAGTCCGACAGCCACAGCTTTCATCTTAGTGGCGAAGGTGCCGGTGGCTACATGGGCCTGGCCGCGGCAGTCCTCCATTCTCAGCCCCCACCCATCTTTCACCTGGGTCTCCAGCTTCTCTACCAGTGAGGCCTCGTCCCCCTCGAACGGCAGAAAGTCCAAGAACTCCTCCCTGAGAGCATTGGACTGGTCTACAAACCGCAGAAAGAGAGGCAGGTGTCTCTCCCCAGCGAACTCCACCAGGTCCCCTGTGACCAGTGAGAAGAAGCGACTCTCTCTCACCTCCATGAGGACCTCCGCTCTGACAGTGCCCTCGCAGACTTCAAGGAGCTGGCTCTGCTGGGATGCGGAGAGGTACTCCACATTCACTGCTGTGGCCTCAAACCGCCTCCTCAGAGCCTCATCTCCAGCATTAATGCGGTACTCCAGTAAAGCCTGGAAATTACTGGGATCTCTCGCTACTCCTTCTGGGACATTGGTCTCCAATGGGATGTTCTGCTTTCCTAGCATGACAATGATCTCAAACAGAGACCTCAGGTAATCTCGGAAGTCCTTCTCCTCTGCGGACAGCTTGATTTCCTCCTCAGCGGCATCTTGACCCTCGGTTGCCTCAATGTCTTTCTTTGTGTGGAGCTGTTCAATGGAGGATGCCACTGCAAGGAAACAAAAAAATGAAATTTGATATAAGTTAATGTTCAACAGGTGTATGGATACAACAATGCTTTTTAACAAAAACAATGCAACTTACATCTTCTCTCTTTAATTCTCCTTATGTCTTCTTCAGTCTGTTAAAACAATTATTTAAAACATAAGACAATGTTTATTATTAGACAATTTACTATTACATTGAAAACAGACCTACAGAAATGAAGCCAGCAAAATATTCCTTTTTGAAGCAACACTAGTATATAAAGTTCTTGCAAAAAATAAAAGATATACCAATTCTTTGATCCGCTTGCGATGTCTGCTATGAGGATTTTTGAGGTGGCTTGTTAAATCAAATATGGTTGGAATAGCAGTATCCTTCAGTACTGTTCTGTAAGGGCTCTGAAAAACAATAATGAAGAAAAAACAAGTTATTCAAATACATTAATATCAAAACACAGCTCAAGACCTCTCAAATGTAAGATTATGATCATCTCTACAAAGAGAGATTGTTCAGTGAGGTAGGCATGTTTCAAACAAAGATCTTTGTGGTTTGACACACACTTACTGTTTTACAAACCATAGCCGGGTCAAAGTGTTTGGCACACAGTCTGTAGTGTTTATTGAGTTGGTCTGATGTTTTTGCCTCCAGATCGGCCCGGCGACAGTTCTCAACCCAGAGCCTACATCTGAACAAACCATATTAGGAGGGGTTAGTTGGCTTTTTGTTGATAGGCCTAGTTACCTAAAAACTATTAGTTTTGAATAATCAAGATCCAGACTGAAGACGACGATTAATTGTGTCTCCCGACCCCTTCATGTCTCAGCCTCCAGTATTTATGCTGCAGTAGTTTGTGTCGGGGGGCTAGGGTCAGTCTGTTATATCTGGAGTATTTCTCGTCTTATCTTGTGTCCTGTGTGAATTTAAGTATGCTCTCTCTCCTTCTTTCTCTCGGAGGACCTGAGCCCTAGGACTATGCCTCAGGACTACCTGGCCTTATGACTCCTTGCTGTCCCCAGTCCACCTGGCCGTGCTGCTGCTCCAGTTTCAACTGTTCTGCCTGCGGCTATGGAACCCTGACCTGTTCACGAGACATGCTACCTGTCCCAGACCTGCTGTTGTCAACTCTCTAAAGACAGCAGGAGCGGTAGAGATACTCTGAATGATCCACTATGAAAAGCCAACTGACATTTACTCCTGAGGTGCTGACCTGTTGCATCCTCGACAACCACTGTGATAATTATTATTTGACCCTGCTAGTCATCTATGAACATTTGAACATCTTGGCCATGTTCTGTTATAATCTCCACCCGGCATAGCCAAAAGAGGACTGGCCACCCCTCATAGCCTGGTTCCTCTCTATGTTTCTTCCTAGGTTCTGGCCTTTCTTGGGAGTTTTTCCTAGCCACCGTGCTTCTACACCTGCATTGAATTGATTATTTTTCTGTTTTAGTGCTGGGGTGGAACAAAAACCAGCATGCCCATTCACTCTCCAAGACCAGAGTTTCAGAACCATTAATTACATGGTACCTGGTGTATATATTTCCCAATCGTTTCACTAGAGGTACGATGGATCAACACCATGAATGAAATGGGGGCTAACTTATCTTTACAGCTCCACACACACCACCTACCCCGCTGCAAGTGTGCAGGCTAACAAGCAGGCTAGCTAGCCATTTTCCATATACTAAAGTTAGCTTTGATGACTAGCGTGCTACTGAACACAACATAGCTATATTTAGCCAGCTATAGAATAATTAATTACTCCCCGAGAAAAGTAAGGGTTCGTATTGTGATGATCAAACTTTGTAATACCTTTCTGGATCTCTTGGAAACCTGAAAAAAGCCAAATCGGATTGAGTGCTCTTTCTGGTGCAATTTGGAGCCGCGCAAAAATTGGGCATTGTGCATAAACGTGTACTCAATTTCAAATCAATTTAGTATTTATAAATATGTTTTAGGTTTAAAAAATGTCAATTACACAAGCAAGCTAGCTAGCTACCTGTTACTTTTAAATTAACCTAACAAAACGCGCAACAGTGCTAAGCGTGGCCTGGAGGATTCATCAGAGAAAAAGGAAACCGAACTGCTTCCATTCCACCCCCCCAAAAAATTATGTCACGTCACGTGCTCATTGGCGTTCTCTCTAAGCACAGATCCAAAATCAGTTCTAACGGACAACAATTCTACATTTACATTGTAAGGGTTAAAAGCAAAACTTACCTAGGATCAGCCTAAAACCCGTGAACAGAGGCTTGCAGATGGCCGCTCTGTCTTCAACGTTACACTAACGATTTGGTTACACTCGAATCAGAGGTGCCCCAAATTGCAAAAATATACATGGTTTGTCATGGCAATTGGACATACAATGCGAAATATAGTACATTTTAAACTGCTACAGGTCAGGCTCATAAAAAAGACAATACAGTCGTGCTTTGATAAAAGCGTGAATAAATTAAAAACATGTGCTAATATTGTTCTATCTGGCTCGTTGGTCTAGGGGTATGATTCTCGCTTAGGGTGCGAGAGGTCCCGGGTTCAAATCCCGGACGAGCCCTCTTTTAATGTCTGAAATTAAATAAGGGTCAACGTTTTTAATGTCTGAAATTAAATAAGGGTCAACGTTGTTGGAATGGAATCATGGCGACTTCTCTATACATTTGCACGAGTTAAAACGATGGAAAATTATACTCACAGAGTGAAAAGGCTATTGCTAAATCTCTATGTAAATTCACCAAATGAACTATTTTTACGACGTTGTTGCTATGGTACAACATTCCATCTACCGTTGTTCTCCAAATATAAAAAGATGGGCTCGTCCGGGATTTGAACCCGGGACCTCTCGCACCCGAAGCGAGAATCATACCCCTAGACCAACGAGCCACGTCATAGAAAAAGCTGATCAACATTCTTATCAAGTAAATTCCAGTTTATTTTCTCATCATCATTTGGCCAAAATAACGACAAATCACGTTCATAAGGTAATTTCAACCAAAATACTCTATAATACTACTCATCTAAAGCTCATCTACACCCACTAAATGTAGCTTGCTGTTGTGTATTAGTTCAAGGATCATTCAGGCTTTTTTCCCCAACACTAGTACTATACAGTCTTGATTTGTGCTAAACCGAGTTTATCAATGAGTTTGAATTATAATAATAGTCTACACAAAGGAGTTATGAGGTTAAACAGTTATTGAGCACAAAATTGGGCACCCTCGCGGTCATTTATTTGGTATTTGTGGTGGTAATAGCATTGGTACAAGACCGTGTATTCCTGAAGAAATACACACTAGTGTGTGTAAAGAAGTGTAGAGGAACAGAGGCTCACAACAGTTCAATTAACTTCTTTTTATATATCATACATAAGACGATCTTAATATAATACAAAGGGCATTGTCATATACACAGCAAAGTCTTGACTAGATCTTACAATCTGTGGATACATGGACTTATCCTTTTCTCCATGCTGTTCAGTTTTATAGTGCATGTACAAAAAATGTTATAAAATGTGAAATCAAAAATTGAAGGAAAATATGTTCAAATTAAAATCAGAGGAGGCTTCTGTAGGGTGAGGATGTCAACAAGTACTCAAACATGTGTGAAAACCACAAACATAACAGCCTTATTGAAAATGGAATCACCCCCCCCCCATGTGCTTTTCATACAACCAAAAAGTAAAGTTTGTGGATGTACATGCACTTACAATATACCCTGTGAAAATTAAGGTTTGAAGATCTAGCTTTCCCTGTTTGATTCAAACCCTACCTCATAGTGTTGTCATGATGTAGTCAAGTACCTCTGCCCAGAGGCCACGTAACACCACTGACTAAGAAAACTGAGATCTTGCCCACTGAACGGTCACCAAATTGACAAACATAATCAACATACCAGCAGGAGCAAGGTAGTGAGTTCTATACTTCCTTTATTAAAAAAATATAAATATATACATAAATTCTATTTCCACTATTAAAAAGGGGCTGCATTTCATGACAACTGTTCTAGATCAGAGGTCAATCAGCATGATCTGAAACAGGCTCACACTTAAGAGGTTTTTTAAATCTTTATTTTGGAATGTTTAGTACCAGTATGAGTGTCAGCAAAACCACTGGCAGTTTGAGTCTCAAAAATCATGGAGGGGTATGAAAAATGATTGTGATTATAACCTAAAACATTCAGATAAAATGTAAATATCATTACAGGTAGCTTTACATTTGAGCTTGTGGTTATACCAAACATGATTTTTCCTTGTGATGGTCTCTCCACTGAACTATGATGACAATAGAAGTGTCCTGCGGTCTGCGTGTAACTAAGAAGGCTATTATGAGCAGGACTTTGGTCTAGTTACTTTCCAGAAAAAGAAAAAGCATAAAAAAAGCACTTCAAAATCCCTGATATAAAATAAAATGAACGAAAAATGCCTTTACTAACAGTAGAGTTCTAGGGACATGCATGTCTGCCAAAGTTGAGCACACATGCTCAGGACATTAGCAAGAGGGCTGACTGGTACCCTTCCAATTTGAATTGGACCAAGCTCACAAGGAGGCGTTCTTCCAAATCACTTAGAAAATCAGATTTACTGCAATTGTCTGTACACTGCCAGGGTAATGAGACTACAAAAGTCTTGAGTTTTATGGCAGTAGCTAGCATGTTGCCAAATTATGTATGAAAGGCAGCAAAACCCCTTAAAATAGTATAAGTGGGAGAAATGCAGAAACAGAATGCAGTGGTCTACATCGAACCATAAGCTTTTGATTCTGCTACTCTGGAGCCTGCAGAGTAACTACCAATGTCTCAAAACATACCAAGGTTAAAAGAGACTCCCAAAAATAATCTACCAATTAATATGGAAACAGGTTTGGAAAAACATTGCAACCAAATCTGCTTAGAATATACGGTAGTTAACAGTTGTTGAATTTAACGGTTTCCAGTTTTGCTAAAGCAATATATTGCAGCAGTTTTGTACTGACGTTAAAATAAGATCTTGATAAACTGAGTCAAAATTGGTGAACTGCTACATTATTGGTTACAGACACCTAATATGCTATAAAACTGCTTTGGTATAAAAAATAATAATATCCAAAGTGAAAATAAATTCTTGTAAAATTCACAGCATAATTTGAGGAGAAAGAAAGGCAGTCACTTAACTAATTTCTCTCTTCAGTTTCCGTGTTTAAGATGGAGACATTTGTGCAGGTATTCAGATGAGGAACTACATGCAAACAGGGAAAAAAGGGAGAAAAAAAAACAGACTCTGGATGTTAATTTTTTTTTTTTAACCACAAAATCCTTAATCTGTGAACAAGATTTGAAGGAAGTAATGTTTAGGAGATTGGTGTGTACAAGAAGACCCTGTAATGTGGGGCCCCATAGATGAGAAATCTTTGTAGAGAAAGGCCTCAAATCTTCATTCTTAAATGACCCTTTTCTATAATTTTTATTCTCCTTAAACAATTAAGGGCTGTCTACAGATAAAAATAGAGGAAAGCCATCTTAATTCAAATGATATCCAGCTCCGACCCATTCCAAGTCCATGAGTCGTAAGGCCAAAAGGTTATCTGAGAACCAGCCACTGACTGAACCAGTCTTCCTCACGCTGGGCCGGACCCTTTTCTTCTCCAGAGCCCATCTGCTCTCTCGTCTGTGCCAGGCCAGGGCCAGCTCATCAGGCCCCCAGGTGGGCAGCACTCCCCCCTGACATCTTTCACCTGCAGGGTATCCCCTCCACTGTCTGGGCCAGCGCACACTATAGGAACTCCACTGCTATGTGCTCCCCTCTCACAGAGTTACACAATACCGACAGACAACACGAAATATCACCGCAAACACCTTCCTCCTGGTCAAGCTAAAGGTTTTAAAAGCAGCTCTTCTGTGAAAATTCACTTTAAAAAAAGGGTAAAACAATCAACAACCTGTGGAAGAAAAATGCCAGAAATTCCAGTTTGAAATAAGAGGATGTGTTAGCATTTCATTAGACAGCTACCTGTAAAACTGCTTATAACTTTATCCCCAAATGCTCACCAGAAGATTTAGCCACGTAATACCAGATGGTGGTTATTTGTTACATGAATTTTGTGAAATGGCAGATGAATGTCTCAATTTTACTATGCTTATTCTGCAACATTATCATGTGCCTAATGATTGCAAAAAGAAAAATGACAGATATCACATATTCTTTTAACAAAGGTTCTTCTCTGTAGTAGCGGTTCAGCGATATCTCCCTTCTGACGTGAGCAGCTTTTGATCGACACACCTGTTGTAAAAAACACCACCTTAAAAATGACGCACAGGGGGAACACACAGCCAAATGTCAGTGCAGTCACGAGCTGGCCATGGAACTCTGCTGCACACACACTCCAGTCATGGGAGACTCCTCCCGGTCCATGCCCTGCCTCATGCCCAGGTGGCCCTCTGGTAGGTAGTGAGACGGCCCCGTGTTTGTGCCCATGGGGTAAGCTGGGTGGGCAGCCATGCCTGTCTCCTGCCTGGGGTTCGAGAAGGCACCCATCCCCATGCTCAGCCCGCCATGATGCCCAAAAGGCAGGTGGCGGAGCTGGTAGGCCTGGTTACCGTGATTCCCAGTGGAAGAGGAAGATGTGGAGGAAGAGGAGGCAGAGGAAGACAGGGAGGTCATGGACAGATGGCCATGCACCACCTCCATGGAGTCCTGTGTGGATGAGCTGTGTGTGGGGGAGGTGTAGTGCCGCGGGCGGGGCCGTGTGGCCATCACCTGCCCGTGGTGATGATGGGGGTGCAGGGCCTTGGGGTGCTGAGGGGGGACGTGGAAGGTGGTCTCCTGGACTGGGTGGGTCTCTCCGGCCACCGGCTCTGGTCCGACCCCACCTCCCCACACCAATGGGGGAGGGTAAGGCTTTCTTGCCTGTCAGTGGACCACAGAGAAATCAATTAATGTCTCTCGTACAAGCTTCAAATTTGCTGATCGCTACTTTGAGGAAAAATGTACTTACTATGACTGATGTAGTTGTCCCACCTAGCCATCTTAAAATGAATGCATTAACCAAGTTGCACTAGTTAAGAGCATCTGCTAAAATGACTAACATATGAAATGCTCCTTGGGAAAAAATACAATTAAATTCCCAGTGCATTTAATTATACGTAAATAATATTGACTACATTAGGACTTACAACAGGTTGTCTATTGATTAATTAGCTTATTCAAATGAATGACAAAGACATGTCACCTGTGGACAGAGGGTGTCACCGTCGATGGCTGGCATCACTGCCCCAAAGTGCCCTCCACTGTGTAGGTGGTGATGGGTGGGGTCTGACCTCGCCCTACCACTGGTACTTGTCCCAGACGACCCTCCTGCAAGAGAAGAGGGCACAACCCCTGCCCATCACACTCAAAGACAATGTAAAAATGACTGAACATAGAAAAGGTTGAAAATACTTTAAGCACCACCATCGGTTTGGTTTCCCACCAGTGCACTGAAAAACAGAGACATGAGTTCACAACCGCAATATTCAGAAGAGAGAAAGAGGGTCGAGTGAGTCAGGGAGTGTTACCTGAGCTGGAAGAGGTGCTGGAGGTGGTTCCAGAGGACTGGGACTGCTCCAGCGCTGGGCTGGTAGACACGCTGCTGCTCGTGTTGGTCCCCTCGTCTGCAGTCTTCTTGAAGAAGCTGTGCTGCAGGGCGTAGTAGGGCTGGATGCGGCTCTTCGGGTCATAGTCCAACATCCGAAGGATCAGGTCCTTGAACTTCAAATAGTCAGCAACAGCATGGCCAGACTCCCCCGCCCGCCGGCCACCTGGACCACCGGCCTCTACACCCAGGATGGAGTGGAGCTTCCGAGAGGCTGGAGGCTTATACTGCTCAGAGGAGAGACGAGGGGGAGAGACAGGGAGGGATTGTCAGGTACTTGAACCTGAATACACAACACTACCAAAAGCCAATGTTAGGACATCAGATTGAGAAGGGAACAACAGCACTCACCCTTTTGCCATCTTTGGTCTTCTTAACGCTCCATGTGCCATCCGATAGCTTCTCAAAGAACTTCCTGGCTTTTGGGGCTAGGTCCATAATATGATTGGGGGGGATACCAAGAACTTCAACTATCTTATTCATCTGGTCCACCTGAGAATTATAGAACAGAACAATATATTGCCATGGATTAAATGTTAATTGCCGGTATCAAATTTATTCACTCAAAGTTGGCTATATTTAAAACAACCTCCAGCTAGTCAGTCAAGCACACTGTACCTCGTTGGCTCCACTGAAGAGGGGCTCTCCAGTGTGCATCTCCACCAGGATGCAGCCAAGGGACCACATGTCGATGGCCAGGTCATAGGGCATGCCCAGCAGCACCTCTGGGGAGCGGTAAAAACGACTCTGAATGTACTGGTATATCTGAGGAAGGAGAAAGAGTAAATAACAACCCATTCTTATCGATATCGTTACAGATATCAGCATTACAACAATCTTGAAAACAGAACATATGGCAGAGGTATACAGAACATAAGCAAAAAATGAGACTTGTGCAAGATGCAGGGTTAAACTCTTTTGGACCAAGACTATAAGTAATAGATTAGCATACCCTCTGTCCAAGTTGGCAGGAGCTGCCAAAGTCCACTATCTTGATGGCACTCCTCTTGGGGTTGCACAGCAGGATGTTCTCTGGCTTCAGGTCACAGTGGATGATGCTGAGCTCGGGCGTGGCCAGGAACAACAGCGCAGTGCAAAGCTGCTGAGCAAACTTCCTGGTCAGGTTGAGAGAGACACCGCGGAAGTTGGTGTTCCGCAGCAGGTCGTACAGGTTGTATGAGAGCATCTCAAACACCAGGCAGAGGTGGTTCCGGAACATGAAGTGACGTTTCAGGTGAACTACATGACAGGAGAAATAGTGTCAGTCAGGTGTGGCTGATTCACATACAAGAGAGATTAGTGTAAAACATGATAGTGCGCCATAACGGCTTGGACAACAGACAAGCACTAGAGTGCATTACCTATGTAGTATTTCATCTCGGTGTCATGTTTGTTCATGAGCTCTAGGAGGCGCACTTCAATCTGGGCTTGATTGAGAAAAGCTTTCTTGTTCTTGATGATCTTGATCGCAACCCACTCCTGCTCTACACGGTCATAAGCTTTTACAACCTACAGCAATCCAAAAGAGAAAAAACACCAACATTTCTTATGTTTTAATCACACGAGCTGCCCAAGTGCTCAAAATGAGAGCAATTTCCAAAGTTGATCATGGGAAAAACGTTGATAATCATTTATAAAAAAGTATACCTGTCCAAATGACCCTTTGCCTATCAAGGAATCAATCTCATAGCGGTCCATCCACTTCTCCCCATTCTTGACAATGTAATCGTAGTTGTCATCATCGTAGCCATCATTGAAGACCTTCCTCTCTTTCTTGTGACTGGAGTCTTCACCCTGACCCGTTTGGTGCCGCCGCTTCTTTTTTGCATAATACACCTAAAGTCCAGGAAATAACCCAAATACAGACATGAGCATATGTACTTCTTGATCCAACTGAGAATATTAAAAATATTATTAACTTGCATTGTTTGTTACTATATCTGCAATTCAAACACTCAAATATGAAATGTTGTGACAATTGCAGTATATTGAACAGCAGAAACCAGTCTCACCTCATTGATCTGTTTATAGGTTTTGATAAGGTCTATAGAGAGCTTCCGCAGGGGAGCCAAAGTAGGGTCACGAAAGCACTGGGGCATGTGCCTCTGTAACAACAAATCACAAAAGAAATCATGATCAACACAAAAAATAACTCTTACATTTTGCAATCGAAATGAAAGACCAGTTAAAGTTCTGATTTCTATTGGGCACGTGTGTGCATTAAAAAGTGTACGATTCTGTACATTTTTGAACACTTGTATCTGTAACAAATTGAAAGGTTTCTGTGTTGCTTGTATACCGGGTTGGCAGTGAGCTGTTGCGTTTGGTCGCTGTACGATAGGACCGCAGCAGTTTGGTCAGTGCTCGGCTGGTGGCGGTCACTGTACTGCTGGTGCGTATGGGGCATTGGAGCAGCCATCTGAAGACCAGCAGCGTGGAAAGAAAAAGAGGGCGCCAGCCGGACGGACGAAGGTTTGCATGCTGAAGTCTCTCCTCCTGAAAGAAATAAACATTGACATGAATTAACACTGTGTAATGTATATTTTTATTTATTTACTATTTCAAACATCCCCTGAAGTAGTGACAAGTCAATAAAAAATTTCAGACTGATCTATTAATGGAATGTTTCCTGCCTTGACAAACTGATCTAAAATAGCACTTCAAGCGGCCTAGAAGTGGAAGACACTTCAGCACACTGACCTTTAACCCATACAATGCTGTATGAATCTCAATGATTATCTAAAATTCTGAAATGGGATGTTGATAAATTACAACTATTATTTAACTAGGCATGGGTGATAAATTGTAACTAACATGTTACGGTCGGTGTAATTTACCTCATACATTGACATGAGTAGGAAGACATATAGTGTCATGTATTAGTGTTAAATAGTCCTATTATTCAAAACATATATATATATGGTATGTTTGTTATTACACTAGTAATAATACAAAATATCTGTGTACTTGTACATTGTGTAAAGGCTTAAAAAACACGCGCACACACACACAAACATAAAAAACATGTTCATATGGTAAAGAAAATAGGCATTTATCTTTTTATTAGCCTTGGGGGGGGGTGCTGTAGAATATGTCATTTTAAATCAGGAATAAAAATGAAATACCAATACACCCTGGGAAGTGAATCATCCTTCTCTTTATGTGAAAAGGAATCAGAAAATTATTACATTGCTTGTTCATCTATCTGCATCTCTCACCAGACAACACAATTCACCAGCGCTACACAGTAACCACTATTCAGAATCCCAGCAACAGCACCTAATTAGCATAGCCTATCACCACAGAGATACAGCGTGATTTGGCAAGCCCATCAACGCACAGGCCAATCACAACGCAGTATGCAAATAACCTACTTTTGTTGCCAGGGCAGAGCAGCTCCCATTTTCCAATGAGAAACCAAGAAATAAACAAGAAATAAAATTGAACTTTGGCACACTTAGAGGCCGCTTTCAGCACACTAGAGCCTGGCAGCAAAATAGCAGCACAGCCCAAAACCTGCACTCCATCTGAGAGCACTAGAGACAGAGCTGACCCAGCTGTGGAGGAACAAATATATCCAGACAGATAGATATTATTAGGAAAACCTTTGAAATAAAAATGTACAGTAGCTAGTGCAGGAGAATCCAGTTTAGAATTATACAATTGTAATATGCAATTTCTGACATGTCATACTTACAATAATAAAACATGTATTAGGTATCACTGATTGTTGGGGTGACCTCAGAATCTGACAAAAAATATGGTAGCCTATTCTAACCCTACTACTTAATCACGATAAGTAGTACAGTACCATACTTTATAAATTGTGACATATGTATAATATTGTACATTTAATATTATATATGCCTTCATATAATTATATCTGGGGCTGGTCAGTTCACACTTGTCCTTTGTGTAACTGTTCAACCATGCTTGCCAGTTGTTCAAGCAAGCTTCCAAGCTCACTAAATGCAAAATACTAGTCTAAGGATGACTGGCATTTCTTTCTTTCTTCTCCACTTTCTTGGCTGACATCTTGAGGTGCACCATGGTTCTATTTTAAACTTCACTCCATTTCATGTAATCCCAATTCCAAATTGTAAACTTAATAATGCAACCAAAATTCCAGGGAGAATGCACTGTAATGGCCGAGAGGAACACGACAAGGCAGTGGTAATCAAGAATTGAAAGATTCTGAATTTGAACATGTGTAAAGTCTAATAAATAATATAAATCTACTGTGACTGACAATTTATGGTGGAAATCTCTTCATCATGTGCAATTTGCTTTGCACCGACAGACAACCGAAAGTTGTTTTGAAGTAAGCAGGTAATTTATTTAATAATTTAAGTATTATGTTTCATGTATATTTCTGATCGACAAGATATGGTTAGGCTGTGGGGGGAAAATTCAGAAGAGTGCCTCCTCCCCACGAAAGAGAAAATATGTCAGTTATTGCAGCTAACCTGGATGCATCGTCTCCTGTAAAATTTCATATCATCCTGGAAGGAGAGTCCAGCAGCAAACCACAACCCACTATAAAGAACAAAAAGGAGATAAGTATCACTCATTGACTGTGCATTTTAGGTGGGATGTACTTTCCAAAAGCACAAAAACTTGACAGAAAAAAAGGAGGAAAAATACCAAAACACTGCAATGGCAAGGGCAAAAAAATATAACTGCTGGATAGTAAAATGCACATATTTTGTAACTTTAGAAAACTATAATCACTTCAACGATCACCATTTCCCAGTCAGTCTGGTTAATCTCAGTGAACCAATGATTCTCAACATGCCTAACACAATTAACCTTATAAAGCCATGATGTATGAGGCTGCAAGAACAGTTCAGAAACATGGTTTCACACCAAAAAACAGGTGCAATCCAAACAAGCAGGTCAAATCAGCTTCACCATTGTTGTGACCTGGTAACATTAGAGATCTCCTCTCAGAATGTCTTTAGTCACTTGCAAAGTCCTGCAGTTTCATTTAACTTTATATACAAATGTCATGAAGATGACCCAAATGACTCAACAGCAACTAGCTAATAAAATAGGACATTTATAGACATTGAGCTTAAGTAGTTTTAGTGTGGGAATGCTTGCTAAATATGATATGCAGTACAAGCCCACATTGCAACGCAAAAGTGTTTTGAACACAAACTGTAGACCATTTAAATTATTCAGAACGGTGCATATAAAGTAAAGATAATGCTTCCAACTGTACCACTAAAGATAACCAAGGTAATTGCTTGTGAACCATAAACGATGGAAACATTCCGTTTTCAGGACGTCTTCTGAACAGTTCCTTTCCTGACTATTGAGTTTAAGCATGAACACCGGCCTATCTACATGGATATAGTTTTAATTCGAATTTTAAGTGTTGTATGTAACTTTATATCTAACTGACTACCCTATAACATTTGTTATTTATTAAAACGATTAAGTTTTGCTACATACTTGCAATCAAAACGGCTTGTCATCAATTCAAAATAAGGAATTGTTAACTGTTAGCTAGCTACTCACAGGTGATGGAGTATATCTCGCCATGGTTGGAATTTCGAAAGGAAATCATCAGTTTAGTTAAGCCTTCTCAATAGCAGTTATGTCAGTGGCAGTCTGGCTTCGTCTACAATGACAAATACTACATAGCTAGCTTACTCACTAGCTAACATTACCCTTCTAGCTTTGGTACGTTAAGGCAAGCAATCCGTTTCCTCTCGCCAGTGATTGCAGTGACGACGTCTTCTGCGAGCGAGCTGTATGGGCCTAACGTTAGCTTACTAGCCAGCTTCGTTAGATGACCAGTTAGCGAGTTAGTTAACTAGCAAGCCAATAACGCTGGTTATGGGCCCCAATTGTTAACTTGCTAACGATCGTATACTCGAACGTTCGCTACCACGTAATCTTGCCCCCAACTTTCTAACAGGGTAACGTAAGCTAGCTACGGTAGTTAACGCGTCAGCTTTGCTTGCCCATAAATACTTAACGTTAGCTACTGTTAGCTAGCTATTAATTTACGTTAACACTTTGACGTAACGTTAACCGATAGATAATATTAGGTAACGTTAGTTACAACTAAAGGGAAATGCTGTTAGATTTTTTTTTTATCTAACTAGCTAGGTTAAAAAAAATGTTAGGTGTAGCTAGATCCAGAGCGCTAACGTTAGCGAATCTGTACTGGCTAATGTTAGCAACATTCTTACGACATCCGGCCAATGCAATGGTTGCTGCTGATCGTTAGCTAGATGACCGTAAGTTACATTAGCTAATTACCACCCCATGTAACGTTATCTACCTTTTTTTTTACACAACACACAGTCAGCTTCATACACGGGCTCACCTCTGATGGCACGATCTTCATTTAAAGTCAATTAACCTGTATGATAGGGCAACTTATCCAGCTTGAGCTTCTCCGCCCCCACTGTCGTCGGCTAAGTTAAGTCAGTCACAGTCAACCTAATTCACGAAACGCGAAGGTGAAAAGTCTTCTCCACTGGCAAACCAAGTTTAAAAAAATGGCCATCCAAGTAAAACTTCTTGACGATCAAATGCGTCCCCAACCAACACAATTAGTTATCCACCCAACTTCGACTAATACCAGCTGACGACTAGCGCCAGCTAGATATCTAGTTGACTAAACGAACGTGGCTACTATTAACTAGCGAAGGTTAGCTAACAATATTCTGTAGCTAGGAATTCAACTGCAAAATAAAAGGTTACATTCAAATTGTTCCGTTTTCTTTGAAGCTCACCACCGGAAACATGGACGTAGGAAACCATAACGAAAAATAATGAAGAACCAAAAATATGAAACCAATATCATGCCCTAAGATACATGCTTATTTCTGGACAAAATATTTTATGTCAATTTTCACAAAATGGCGCGCGTCCCAAACCTGCGCAGTGAACCGGCCCGGTAGACCAGAGACGCTGACAACTATAAGTGCGGCTCCCACTAGATATATTTAAACTATGCTAAATCATTTGCCTTTTACTTGTCCTAATCCGATCCATTCGACGCATCGTTTTCAACACAAATGTCAATAGTATATCCAGTGATTGCATTATTCCGGCGGGAAGGGACAACATTTGAAAAGACCTTCTGACAAAATGGCGATTGCCTGAGTTGTTACTATGACAACTGTCAATCAATCTATCAAATCCCCGGATGAACCAATGACGAGGATAATTCAACCATAGATTCAAAATTGTATGCTGTCATAATTTGTCAATCAATCAGTAATTCTAATGAATAAATTGTCTCAATTGAAATATAACATTCTAAAGTAGAATAAAATAATCTAAATAGGATTTCTAAATTCGAAAAGAAAATGCATGAATAGTTAGTTGTGTTGCAGGAATTTGCCAAACTTTATTGCATCCATGTTTGAGGCAGTAATAAAACTGTATGACTGCAATAACACATTTTCAGAAAATGAAATGCAAGACATACAGACCTAGTCTTTTTTACAGTCAGATTGACATCATGATTCCTGAATATAAACAAGCTGTGTGATATTGTTGCATAGAAGAACCCATCTGTAAAGTACATTCCTGATCAGGAGAGCAGACAAGCTACATAAAGGGCATCCACATTTGATTTATCTTTAGTCTATACTGTATGGCTGTCAGCTTAAAGGTCCTCTAAGGTTCTATGAACTCAGTTTAGCTAAACTTGACTCTTGACATGAATTTACTAGTAACATTTAACATGTGACAAGATATTCATAAATCAGATCAAACTACTGAAAGCAACCTGATTGAAATATCCAAGTGGGATCTTATTAATAACATTTTTGATCTCTGAATGATGATGAAGCAAATCCTTGTGCTATGTTCTTTGGCCAATGGATGGCAGCATACATCCTTTCTATGTGCAGTTCTGGAATTCTGATTATCATGGTCCTGTGTGATTCTGAATTGACTTACCAGTGCCCTACTATTAGTGTTGAGGAATGCCCAATAGTGGTCCAATTGTAAAATATGGATTTATGGATGATACGAATGAAGAGAGACTGATTCTCTGGGATTTGGGGGTGTTTATGTACCTATTCCCAATGATATCTGATGGCAATACTTTTTATGATGTATTGTGAGCAGAATGACAGAGCCAACAAAACATTATTTAACATGATTCTTCAAAATGTAGGCTACACTTTATTTTAAACAAAAGTACAAAAACAAAAACCAGTATTTACAATACTTGCATGGCAATATTTACCCTCTTTGGTCTTATTTCCAATTTGTTGGTTTCACATTAACTACAACGCAGGACACAAACAGCAAGCTGACAGTATGGGATATGTGGTAAATCTCATAGAAATCTACAGAAGCCTCAAAATCCACAGAAGGCTTACATTATAATTATTACTGTCAAATAACTGCAAGAAATGACTATCAATTGTTCAGTACCTTTAAAGCTAAGTGGTTAAATTTGTGAGAATAATTGAGTAGAACTAACAGAGATGCTAACCTTGTAATCTTGAACAATATAAATAGCTAAAAATAACCAAAACAAATCACAATTACATCTAGGTCTGATATATTTGCAGGTTCAGTAAATGCTACTCATAACCCTGACCTAAATTGTGAAGTATGCAACTACTGGACAACTTGTCTCTTTACACATAAAATGACATAAAAGCACAGAATTTAACACTATGAACACAACTGAGATAAGACATATTCTGTAATGTAGTGGTTATGTCCAAACTAAACACAACCCACTGATACACAAACAGATGGTCAGAGTGTACTGCATGCCTAACAGCATCACTCAATCCCCTGATACTTTTGATGGCAAAAATGTACAAAAAACAAACAGGAACCATGTAACATGCCATGAAATAATTTGTACAACAGATCTTCTACTTCCTGCAATGCAAAGTGATGCATCTTGGGATAATGCTTAACTCATATTACGTTACAACCAAAGCTAGTTATGTAGCCTATACCCTTCCCTTAGCCCTTTCATTAAAATATACAACAGTTAATTTTTCCAATGGAGACTACACAAAATGGCAGTGTATGTTCCATAAAAAAAATAAAAAAAATGTATTGACTGTGTTCGTTTGTGTTAATGGGTGTTTGGTTGTGTTGATGATATGGAACTGAGATGGAACAGCGGCGAATACCTTCAGATCCTCTATAATGCATTGAGGGTCAGGGAGGTATAGGCCAATGCACACATCCTTACAGAAAAGGCATATGGTCCAGTAGTTATTCTAATAGCAACAACGTTAATTAAATCCAAGCCAAACACTCTAATTGGCATTTTTCTCAATTTGACCAAATCCTTCTTAACCAACACATGAAACAAAAACTATTACAAAGGAAAGGTAACACATTTTATCCATAGAGCAGACAATTTAGGCTTATGTACAACACATATCCTTTCATTTAGCCATTTTTTTCTTTCAATATTCAGAGGAAATAAAGTTTTGTGGATAAGTCCAAATCCAAATGGTCTTCATCCAGTTCAATGCCCCCTTTTCAAATTTTAACAGAAGTGAGCAAAAGCTTCTAGTTTCCGCTTCCGCACTGCAGAAAAATTGTGATGATGTTAACGGCATCTTTTAATCTAAAACATAAGAAGTAAATATTCTACTATACAGTAATAGATGTGTTTTTCAAGACATGTTCTTTACCTTTTTTTCTCTCATTCTTTAAACATTCCTTTTCTTTACACCTCAACTTTCTGGCTGTTTTCGTCCAGCTTCTCCTCTATTTTCTCCTCCAGTTTCTTGCTCTCCTCAGTGGATCCATTCTCCTTCTCACCAGTCTTCCAGCTGCCTTGCCTTTTAACACAAATCAGGTTGTTTAACACAAATCACAGCCCTCCAATAATAATACATACATCACCATAACATGCTATATATGAATGGCATTTTGATTTAATGAACTTACTTGGATTTCTTCATGTACAGCCAGTAAGCTAGACCCACAACTACAGTGGCCAGGAGCAGACCAACAATAACTCCCACCACCAACTTTGTTGTGTCACTGTCATCTGATGAGCCTGTAAAGGCACACAGAGAGAGGAGAAAGATCAGAAACAAGGAGAGAACATTCTGCAAATGAAGAGATGGCAAAAAATACATTTGCGTATGTATAAACAGGGTTAGGTAGGTTACTTTTGGAATGTAATCTGATACAGTTACTAGTTACCTGTCCAAAACTGTAATCGGTAACGTAACTTTTGGATTACCCAAACGCAGTAATGTAATCTGATTACTTACTTTTGGATTACTTTCCTTTTAAGAGGTATTAGAAGAAGACAAAAAGGATCGATCAAACGCATTTGGTATGTCATCATAGTGGTCTCTGACCAGAGATGGACATATTTCAATTACTTTTGAGTATTTTGTATTTCACCAGCCTGAACTATTACATCCAATGTATTTGGTAACAATATACTTTCGAGACCTGTATTACAAAAAATGTAAAATAATAATACTTTTCTATACCATTTATTTTATAGCAGTTCACAATTTTGTGTCCCCCTTTCATCCTACATTGGTATCAGAAGTCTGCTGACAATGGTGTGATAAGAGTGTGTGATAAATTACCAAATGTAAATGTAAAAATGAACACTTGCAAAACACTTACATTTTGGTAATTTAGCAGACACACTTATCCAGAGCGACTTACAGTTAGTGCATTAAACTAAGGTAGATAAACAACAACACATCACAGTAATGGCAAGTAAAACACTCAGGTGGAACAAACTTGAGTCCCAAAAGAAAATGGTAAAACATGAGGATAAATATGAGAACAGAGCAAGCAGATCAACAAAAGTAGTGAATTTCAGCTTTTTCACTGTGGGAGGCCAATGGAGTTAAACTTGTGCCTTTTTTCAATGCTGAATTGAATTTCATTAAGAAAATAGAAAGGTGTCAATGTATTTTTTCACAAAACATCCTTTCTACATTTAAAAATAATCCAATAACCTACTTTTTAAAAAGTATCTGTAATCTGATAATAATATTTTTGCTGGTAACGTAACTGATTACAGAAGAAGAAAAAATTATCAGTTTACATGTAACTAATGACATGTAATCAGTTACTCCCCAAACCTGTGTATAAATGTCAATGAATACATATGAATGAATAAGGTACTGTATACACATTCATGCTGCAAAATTCAATGGTTGTTATAGAATTTGTAACCTTCTGTATTATGATTTAGATAAATGTGAACTGCTCCTTGTGAACATGTAATAAATACAATATTGGCAAATGAAAGGATGGATAACATTGAGAGATTGTCAGGATGCTGGTGGCTCCACTCCTTCTGATCCTCAGAATTTGTATGTTTATCTTAACAAATATTTCCTACATCCCCAGCACCACATCTTGTTGTTCAACAGCGTTTCAGCAGTGGGGAAATTTGTGGATGCTGTTAATCTGAGATTGTGCTCTGGAGGGTATAATGCACAATAGCAGATTCCACGTTCTCTGGGAAGCTTATATATTTTTCTACAGAATCCCTCCTCTCCTCCCTCTTGCTACAGGAAATGTTAAATAAGATCATCACAACTTACCTTGTTTATCCATTCTCACCTCCTCAAATACTGAAATCAGATATAAAGTTATATTAACGTCCAACCCAGAAATCAGTTAAGTATACTGTATAATGTTATTGGTCAGACAGTGTGTTATCGGCTATGTTAGACTCTAGATTGACTGTAACACGGTGTGGGTTGTTTAGATTTCCTGGTCGCATGCAAACTGAGAACATGACATCAGAGGGGGGAAAGGATAGTCCAGCATCCCGACAAACAGACCAAAAGTGAGGGAGAAGAATGAAAAAGGGAAAAATGCTTTTCCAAAAACACAAAGATGAATGAGATATGGCTGTCTGTACTGATTTATCTAATCAAATACTGCAGAAACCAAAGGGAAATTATTGCCAAGGAGCATGCATAGTATGTCCAGTATGCATAGTTGCATGTTTTAGGTTGGCTAGAGACAAGAACTAGGTCCCCATGGCAAGGTTCCCTCCATAAAATATTTCCATACTTTTTTACTAATCATCATGCAGTGGGCGAGTTTGTTAGCATCGGGAGAGGGTGATCGACCAGATTCACACAAGGATTAGTGAGTTACCCTTTAGAGAGGAAGGAAGGGGATAGGACAGGGAATTTTAGGCCATACCACCACACTGTACTTACAGGTCGACACGTTAATAGCCCTGGTGTCCTGGCCAAGATCATTGGACACAGTGCAGACAACGGTCAGGTTGACTGTAGGCACAATGGTCAGCTTGTATGAGATCTTCCCATTGATGTAGGGACTTTCATCAGCCTGAAAATTAAATAGACGCAGCTGTTAGTGTACAATGGCTTATCGTATATCTTGTGTATCTGATGGAGATTTAAATGCCATGCAGAACATAGCTGCTTCCTCTTCAGTAATAGCACAAAGATGCATATCATAGAATTCTATTGCGAGGAATATATGGAATCTTATATTATTCCATGGCATAATGAATGTTGTTTGAATCAAATAAAATATGTATATTTCATGTACTACCACTAGGAGGTGGTGTTGTATTTTCATGAGGCTCAACCTATTCGTGAAAAGAAGTATCTTCAGGGCATAGAGGCAGAGGACTAGAGAACCCCTCAGACAAACAGGCAACACCCATTTCACATCTTCTAAGAATACGATATGGTGCGTCTGCTTAAAAAGAGCTAGCACTAAACTTACATTTGATGTCTTATCCTATTTACCGTGAACAGGGTTTTTTTTAAATGTTGAATGCACTGGTGTGTTTGTCCCCAGATGCGCAGTAATGTGAGCTGTGACTAAATTACTGTGTGTGAGTGACTCAGCCATAGAATATTCATCGAAAGAGGTCAGTGCAGCTTTGGAGTGGATTAATCATGCAGACCCAATGGGTGTGTGAGTGGTCATGGGACATGACCACACACACACACACACACACACACACACACACACACACACACACACACACACACACACACACACACACACACACACACACACACACACACACACACACACACACACACACACACACACACACACACACACACACACACACACACACACACACACACACACAATCTCACGCTGGCTCATTGTGTAGCTGTGCTATCAGTGCACACACAGGTACGCCAAGAACAAAAATCCTTTGTCTTCATGACAGACCAATGCATAATAAACGTGGTGTGCATCTGAGAGAAGGAAACCTATCTACAAAAACACTGAGTCCATCAGTTTGGGAAGTGTCAGTCTGAAAAGTTTCAAGAAGAGAAGTTATTTAGGAAGTCACAAATAGTAACATAGTGAAAGACATTATGGGGGAAGTTTGTCTGTCTGAAATAGTGTGGACAGTAAAATACCACAAGCACTGATTCACTACAAAGACATCCAAAGGTTCATTGACTGTCAACCTCCCAGCTTTAGAGTTCCCTGGCTTCCTGACAGATTCCAATAAAAGGACGCTAAAATTGACTGTTTTTATAAGGTCAGGAGCTGCTTTCATATCGGCAGTAACACACCCGGGAAAGATGGCGAGGATTTGTGTGTTCCATTCCGTTCATGTGGTGGCACGCCGCAGAAAAATGGGTGAATGGCACAAGGTGTTGCTTTGAGAGAATTCCAGATAGACTAATGATTTTATGAGTCTTTACTGCTATTCCAGGATAGATAAGGGTGTTGTGCGTTTTACAGTAACTGATGGATAAATACAGTATGTGTGGTCTGTATAATGAGTGTCCCTGTGAGTGTGAAGTCTAATGGCACCTCCTGTGTGTCAGTGGAGTGTCCTGGCACCTTAGTGAAGATGTCTGTGTTTGTTCATACCGAGGTGCCGTTGACGCTCCAGGCCACAGTGGGTTTGGGGGAGCCCTCAGCCTCGCAGGTCAGTACCTTGTGCTGGCCATCTTCGCCACGCTGCTTGGCCAACCGCCGGATGACTGGAATACCTGTAAGAAGACGCATGACCTCCTCAGCTACACCAAAACGAATAAGAAAATGATTGCACCATGCCATGCAACAACACCACATGATGTATGGACAACACAAACAAATATGGAGAAAGCCTCTCCCTGAAGTGAAACAGCTACTGGGGAATCAGGATCTTTGAATAAAGGTCTATTATTAGCAACAGGTACAAAAATCTATCTTTGAAAAACAGTGTTGAATGTGACCAGTAACAGCACAGAAGCCTTAACTGAGTAAATGTCCCAAAGTCTTTACCTTCAACGACCAGCTCGAAAGAGGCTTTCTTGATGAGAGCGCCCATGGTGACCACAACCTCATACTTTCCAGAATCAGAGTAGGTCAGCTTGTCAAACTTAGGCATTTTGTCTAGCTTGCCATTGTCCTGGAATTATATAAGATCAACCATTACATTTGCATTTTGGTCATTTAGCAAACGCTCTTATGCAGAGTGACTTGCAGGAGCAATTAGAGTTAAGTGCCTTGTTCAAGGACGCATCGACAGATTTTTCATGTAGTCGGCTCGGGGATTTCAACCAGCGATCTGTTGGTTACTGGCCCAATGCTCATAACCACTAGGCGCCCTTCACATTTATTTAAATTATGAAAAACACGCTGAAGTCATCTTATTGCTTTGATAAGGTTTTATCACCCATTTTCAACCAAAAACATAAATCTAGGCCTTATAATAACTTTTGTACTGTTTAGTCTTACCTTAGTCCAGGACACCCTGAGTTCTCCAGACGCATCGGTCTGCAGGTTCAGAGCCAAGCTTTCGCCGGCACTCTTCATGACCTTCTCAGAGGGGCTCAAACTCATATCCAGGTCTGAAAGGGAGGAAGGGAGGAGAAAGACACACTGTAAGCAGGCAGTTAACCGCCTCGAGGAGAAGGTGCCACAGCACTCCTGTTGAAAACTATATCAGCTCCCTATAGAAGCCTCAGCACGTCCGCATTGATCCAGCTTATTTAACGCATTAAAGGACGTGAGCTTTCCAAGTATTTTCACCTCACAGCGTGAGACGAGATGCTCGGCTTCTGTTCTCTCTAACAAACCGTATGTCCTTTCCTGCTGAGGGATGCGGTTGCAAACGGAAATATACTCTGACAATGTTCCCCTTTGAGAAAAATAACCCTAATGACTTTATACTGTCGGACAAAGAATGAATTATGAATTAGATGATAAGTAATTTTCCCACACACTTCCAAACGCAATCTATAGTAGCAGGAAATGGGCTATCATTATTTGGCTGGTATTTCCCATGAATCCATTGCTGGCCTAGCATTGTTAAATAAATTGCTGGCAGTATTTCAGTTGAAGATAATACATAACTTAATTGAAGAACTAATGCTAGCTAGCTTGAAACATTGATAAAGATATCTATTGATAAAGATATCTGTAGATAAAGAGTGACTTACAATTGATGGTAATGTTCTTGGAGTCTTCCATCTTGGCATTGTCAATGATAGAACACTTGTATTCCCCTGTGCTGTCACGTGTGACATCAGTCACAGTGTAGGAGTCAGAGTTCTCCACCTTCACCACCTTTCTCTTTAGGAACATAAGGATACATTTTGAAACTCTCAGATGGGCCTGAGTCTAGGTTAATGTAGCGCTTCACAGACAGGGTGGATGCTGTAAGACATGTAGAGTTTGACCAGGTGTATGGTTTGACTGGGTTAAAGAGGACAATGGCAGTAGAAGGCAAGTAATTCAAGGGGTCAGATTAGGAACTAAGGGCATATGCCAGGTGGGGTTTCTGGTTGTGTGGGAGGATAGTGGAGTCATGTCATTGAGAGCTTGCCTGAATGTGGAAGTTGAAGCTGGTGGGAAGTGGGTTCCCATCGGCCTTGCACTTCAGAGTCATGTTGTCTCCTTCCATAAGGGGCCCTTTAGAAATGACATGTAGACTGACCCTCTCTGTGGGGTCTGTAGGGAGAGGAGAGAGAGAACAGGAGCAAGAGAACAGCAGAGATGGAGAGGAGAGACAGTGAGTGAGAACAGGAGCCAGAGAGGAGGAGGACACAGTCAGGCTGAGACCTGAAACACAGTGACCCTGGGCAGACAGGGCTTCTGAGACCATCACAGTGACCCTGGGCAGACAGGGCTTCTGAAACCATCACAGTGACCCTGGGCAGACAAGGCTTCTAAGACCATCCCAGTAAGCAGACTAGCCAAGCTAGTGACGTCCTCAGGGCTGTACACTCCATTTCTGAGTGTGTTCCTGTGGCGATGGCTGCTTTTGAATGCAGCGGCGGAGCTGGTCGAACGGCAGCCACACCCCTAGACAAAATTATCCTTTCAAACATCAATGATGCTGCTTCAGATCAGCCAAATTGCCAACATTTCTTTAAAAACAGGATTCAAACAGCCGCCGAGGCCTGATAGGTCCTATTTAAAGGGCCATTTCGAGTGAATAACATCGACTGTGCTATTCCTCGAACGCTACGCTCCGAATCACTCCCACAACAGACTCATGGACACATCATTTTTAAATTAGTGTCATTATTGTGTCATTATTCTTGTCTGTCTGGGCTGCAAGAAAAGAGCCATAGAGGCACAAATGATCGGACTATAACTTGAAAATAAAACAGCCATCAATCTGGTTGTCGATACAATGACTGCTGGCTGCTGAGGCTGATAGCAGATCAATAGCCTTCCTAGGACAGACAGCAGTTAGGGTAGTTGTGTCGGTTAGGGCAGTTACAGGCAGTTAGGATAGTTGAGGCAGTTAAGGTAGCTGGGGCATCTTGGGTAGTTTAGGTAGTAAGGGTAGTTGAGGGACTTTGAGGTTGGTTTGGGCAGTTGGGTAGTTAGTTGGAGCAGTTTAGGGAGTTGGGCTATTTTGGGTAGTTGGAGTAGTTTGGTCGCTCTCTGGTTACTTACAGGTGACAGTAAAGGAGACTGGGGAGGACAATACGTTCAGTGTCCCACAGGTGAACAGAGCATCTGTGTCTCCCTTCTCAGCTGTGTACTGAAGAGTGGAGGAAGTGGTGGTGAGGCCAGTGACTTCGTCCACCTTCATTTTGGAACTGATTATAATGCCTAAAAATAACAACAATACTGATTAGAAATGGTATGGTTACAGAGTAGCATATAGACACACAGATAAACAATAATATGATCACCAAGTTACTGACATTTTGGATCCTGTAGAAACAGACACATTTATGAGAATTGAAGAAAATATGTAGCTCGAGAGGTGATATTTAACTACTCGGTTCTTGTGGAATCTCACACCAAACAAGTGAAATGTGTGAATGTGCAATCTTCAGCCCCCCTGCAGTTGTTTACCACTTGTAAATAATCTATCAGAACTTCAATAACGTACCTTTCCCATCCGCCACCAGATGTTTCTTGTTCTTGAACCATGTGATGTTGGCAGCTGGGTTGGAATCAGGGGCACTGCACTGCCCTAGCTGTGCAGACGATAAAACAAAGCGAGGATAAAAGCGGAAAAATATTATTTTAGAACAATCCACAAGGGCATACGAAAGGTTGGAAAATCCTTACGTTATAAAAGTAGCTCAATAAAATTCCAATATTTTTGTTGCTTAATTGATCAAATATCTGTGCAAATTATCTGTGGTGGATCTACTGCATTTGTGAACCCCCCCCCATGTAGCATGAAATGCCCAAAGCATTTTAAACCTCCTCTTAGATCCATCCCATGGTTGTTTTAATTGGAGGAGGGATATTCTGCTGTTTACTAATTCATCAGGATCACTTCAAAGCACTCTTCATTCCAGCTGCACCGACCTTCTTTAGTTTGCCTCAAGATACTTCATCTCCAATGAACAATTCCCCTTGATATTCCTGCTTAATATAATGTAGGCATAAGCAAAAGCATATGATGAACCTACCTGGGTTGGTTTGCCAATCTCCAGCTCTGCGGCTAGGGCTGTGATCTCCACTCCGGTTGGAGCCTCTGTAGAACAGTTAATAACATTAACAAGCTGTAGGCATCTCAGAAAGCACTCACTATCACTCTGGCTAACCATCATAATATCACACAGCACAGCACTGACCTGTACCTCAAAGGCCCATTCCATAGCATGCATTAGTATGGCTGCAATATTGCCCTTATGTACCCACTGTGGATAAGGAGTTTGACTGGGTATTCTGAGATGTCAGCCCCAGCCACCACCATGCAGGTGAAAATCTTCTCATCCTTCAGTGATGCTGCAGCAATCAGCAGGCTGGAGTTTTCGGCCATGCTGACACGGTCTTTGTACTGGTCGGTGGCTATGACAGAGGCATCCTGGTCTTTCAGCTGGGTCAGCAGGTCCCCATTGTCCTGGAAATATAAAACAGTTTGGTTATTAAAAAACTAGCTAACGGAGCTGTACAACTGTAGGACTTGGTATAGAAACCATTGAACATATCATTCACCCACTAATGGTGAAGGAGCTAAATAGACTTAGTTTATGACTTATTAATAGATATTTTAGAATATCTAATCATTATTTTTACACTGTTGCTGCTCTGGAAGTTTGAAAGCTTGAAGAGGACGTGTATACATATATACTGAACAAAAATATAAATGCAACATGCAACAATTTCAAAGATTTTACTGAGTTACAGTTCATAAGGAAATCAGTCAATTTAAATAAATTCATTAGGCCCTAATCTATGGATTTCACATGACTGGGAATACAGATATGCATCTGTTGGTCACAGATAACTTAAATAAAAGGTAGGGGTGTGGATCAAAAAAACAGTCAGTATCTGGTGTGACCACCATTTGCCTTATGCAGCACGACACATCTCCTTCATATAGAGTTAATCAGGCTGTTGATTGTGGCCTGTGGAATGTTGTCCCACTCCTCGTCAATGGTTGTGCAAAGTTGCTGGATATTGGCGGGAACTGGAACATGCTGTCGTACACGTCGATTCAGAGCATCCCAAACATGCTCAATGGGTGACATGTCTAGTGAGTATGCAGGCCATGGAAAAACTGACATTTTCAGCTTCCAGGAATTGTGTACAAATCCTTGCGACATCATGCTGAAACATGAGGTGATGGCGGCAGATGAATGGCATGACAATGGGCCTCAGGTCTTGTCACGGTATCTTTGTGCATTCAAATTGCAATTGATAAAATGCAATTGTGTTTGATGCCCATACCATAACCCCACCGCCATCATGGGGCACTCTGTTCACAACGTTGACATCAGCAAACCGCTCGCCCACACAACGCCATACACGTGGTCTGCAGATGTGAGGCCAGTTGGACGCACTGTCAAATTCTCTAAAACGACGTTGGAGGCGGCTTAACATTAAATTCTCTGGAAAAAAGCTCTGGTGGACATTCCTGCAGTCAGCATGCCAATTGATAGGTCCCACAAAACATGAGACATCTGTGGCATTGTGTTGTGTGACAAAACTGCACATTTTGGAGTGGCCTTTTATTGTCCCCAGCACATGATTCACCTGTGTAATGATCATGCGGTTTAACTTCTTTGTGGTAGGGGGCGGTATTTTCAAGTCCGGATGAAAAGCGTGCCCAGAGTAAACTGCCTGCTACTCAGGCCCAGATGCTAGGATATGCATATTATTAGTAGATTTGGATAGAAAACACTGAAGTTTCTAAAACTGTTTGAATGATGTCTGTGAGTAAAACAGAACTCATATGGCAAGCAAAAACCTGAGAAAAAATGGGAAGTGGGAAATCTGAGATTTGTAGGTTTTCAAGTCTTAGCCTATCCAATATACAGTTTCTGTGGGGTCATATTGCACTTCCCAAGGCTTCCACTAGATGTCAACAGTCTTTAGAACCTTGTTTCAGGCTTCTCCTGGGAAGTGGGAGAGAATGAGAGCTGATTGAGTCATGGGTCTGCCAGGAAGCCATGTGCTCAGTCAGGCGGGAGCCGTTAGAGTTAGCTCCGTTCCCTTTCATTTCTAAAGACAAAGGAATTCTCCGGTTGAAACATTATTGAAGATTTATGATAAAAACATTCAAAAGATTGATTATATACATCGTTTGACATGTTTCTACGAACTGTAATATAACTTTTTTTACTTTGTCTGGACCTAGTGCATGCGCATTTTGATTACTGTACTAAATGCGCAAACAAAAAGGAAGTATTTGAACATAAATGATGGACTTTATCGAACAAAACTAACATTTATTGTGGAACTGGGATTGCTGGGAGTGCAATCTGATTAAGATCATCAAAGGTAGGTGAATAATTATAATGCTAATTCTGACTTTTGTTGACTCCATAACATGGCGGGTATCTGTATTGCTTGTTTTGGTATCTGAGCGCTGTACTCAGATTATTCCATGGTATTTCCATAAAGCTATTTTGAAATCTGACACAGCGGTTGCATTAAGGAGAAGTATATATTTAATTCCATGTATAGCAGTTGTATTTTCATCAACATTTATGATGAGTATTTCTGTAAATTGACGTAGCTCTCTGCACTTTCACCGGATGTTTTGTCACCGGATGTTTTAGAGGCAAAATATAACAACACGCCAACGTAAACAGAGATTTTTGGATATAAATATGAACTTTATTGAACAAAACATACATGTATTGTGTAACATTAAGTCCTATGAGTGCCATCTGATGAAGATCATCAAAGGTTAGTGATTAATTTTATTTCTGATTTTTCTGATTCCTCTCTTTGGCTGGAAAAATGGCTGTGTTTTTTGTGTCTAGGTGCAGACCTAACATAATCGCGTGGTATGCTTTTGTCGTAAAGCCTTTTTGAAATCGGACACTGTGGTGGGATTAACAACAAGTTTATCTTTAAAATGGTGTATAATACATGTATGTTTGAGGAATTGTAATTATGAGATCTCTGTCGTTTGAATTTGGCGCCCTGCACTTTCACTGAATGTTGGTCAGGTGGGATGTTAGCGTCCCACGTACTCAGAGAGGTTAATACATTTATTGAGATGCCACGCCTGTCAGGTGGATGGATTGTGTATCAAGAATGGTCCACCACCCAAAGGATATCCAGCCAACCTGATACGACTATGGGAAGCATTGGAGTAAACAATGGCCAGCATCCCTTTGCAGTGTCCATGCTCTGATGAATTGAGGCTGGTCTGAGGGCAAGAGGGGGAAACTAAATATTAGGAAGGTGTTCCTAATGTTTTGTATACTCAGTGTATATCAACAACTTACGTATTTCCATTTTGTTATGAACAGGTCCTTTGGTTTGGGGGCTCCATTGTTGCATGGCACCTCAACGGTCTCTCCATACAGGCCGATAACAGTATCCATAGCGCTCACTGAGAGAGAGAGAGAAAAACACATGGTCATTTACTCAGCCAGGAAAAGGAATTTACTGGGCATTTACTCAGCCAGGAAAATATATTTTTATATATATATTTTTTTAAACCTTTACCCCTTTTTCGTGGTATCCAATTGGCAGTTACAGTCTTGTCTCATTGCTGCAACTCCCGTATGACTCGGGATAGGCAAAGGTCGAGAGCAGTGCGTCCTCCGAAACACAACCTAGCCAAGCCGCAATGCTCCCGACCTTCGCCACTCCCGAGTCCGTATGGGAGTTGCAGCGATGAGACAAGACTGTAACTGCCAATTGGGTACCATGAAAAAGGGGTAAAAGTAAAAAAATAAATAGAAAAATGATTCTTGACACAATGCCCGCTTAACACCATTGTGCCAGAGGAAACACCATACACCTGGCAACCATGTCAGCATGCATTGTGCCCAGCCTGCCACAGGAGTTGCTAGTGCATGATTGGACAAGAACATCCCTGCCGGCCAAACGCTCCCCTAACCCAGACGACGCTGGGCCAATTGTGTACCGACCCATGGGTCTCCCGGTCACGGCAGGCTGCGACAGAGTCTGGACTCGAACTAGGATCTCTAATGGCACATAGCGATGCAGTGACTTTGACCACTACGCCACTCAGGAGGCCTTGTCTGTGGGAAAATCAAATTATATTTAACACAGCCCGAGATCTGTTGACTTTCAAATGAAATCAGGTCTTACTGACTGTTGTGGGGAATGTCAACTCATCTTCATAAATATCTATCAGGTTGTTAATTGACAGGTGTCAGTCTACCTTGTAGCACATTAACGAAATGCACAAGTGTAGCCAACATTTGAAATGGCTTATTTACAGCCACTTTACTTCACATCCTTTCCCACCCCCAATCTGTACAATATGTTGCTGTGTAGACAAAGTCCAGCATGACAGAGTGAGAAAACAGGGGCAAAGTCCAGCATGAGAGAGAGAGACTGATGGAAGGGATTGTCACACAGGCATAGAGAGGGGAAAAAAAGAGGTCCTCATTGTCATGATGTGACCCTTTCTGGGTGTAGATCGTAGCTTCCCCCTCTCTCATTCTCTCCTACACCCAGGTTCTGTTATCTCAGGTCGTAAATTCCTGGCGGAGACTCTTTTCCCCTTTTCATGCAGAGAGAGACCACAGAGTGAACAAAGGATTTCACGTGGCCGAACTCCTAAATCCCCAAAATGGGAAAATGAAACTATATGTCCACTTGTGAGAATGTGGGAAGGGTCAGTGGACACTTAAGGGAGAGTTATGTTGAATGTGTTTCATTTGGTGACGTCACAAAGGACAGGAAACACACATAATATATCTCTGAATGTGTACATTTCTCAATTACGGTGTTTGCATCTAATTCTTGTATAAACTGAATGAGTAAAGATGAAACTATTTGTGAAATGATATAATGTGATGTTAAACCTTTTGTGAGAGAATTGTATTCCCTTTAAAGTTGAACTAAGTCATTGGCCTGTCCCCGTGAGCACAGACATGATCTGGCGTCATGGAACCACCTTTTCTATTGTTACGAATAACAACCCCTCCTGAGGAAATCCTCTTTAGACTAAGCAAACCCACAGTGTGAGCTGTGATTGCGAATAGTTAAGACCATGCATACCTCGGTGTAAACTGAGGTGGCAAAGGTTTGAGACCCAAAATTAAAAAACTATACCACGTGGAACATTGGCTACACATCTGGAAATGGTTAAACACTGAGACTATTGATCCCTACAGAATAAGAGCAAATCTTAGATACTAATTACTAGTCTGCAGCTAGAAATTAGGTAAACCTCAGACGAGAATACCGACAACCGCCGAAACACCTATTCTATGAGAACATTTCTGAATGGTACTCTGAAGTATACATTCTAACCATGAAATACTTTGATCTTCAGGGAAACAGAAAGAGACTTGGATGAATTCTCCAGCAGACGGACCGGATTCCAATAGAGAAGACAACAATGACATACACCGTAAATATGTACTTGCAATTATCCTCGAATGAGCGGCCGTTCATGTGCGAATGACTAGCATTTCAATGTCGATAATTATAGACTATGTAATGAATCAATTTTGTCTTTCCAGCACTTTCTCAGTCCACACCCACTTCCCTTTGTCCACTAAGCCGTCATATTGGCTTATCCCACTAGGGAATCTGTTAGTAACCAATATCTACTGTTTGTTTGATTATGCATTTCTGTGATTATTTAGTTAGTTAGTAAAATAAATGATTAAGCCAATTGGTGTATGGATGATTGATAGTAAAGGCGGGGTTTGTGCAGATAACCAACAATTTACGACTTTCAAATAAGTGACGTGAGGTAAAGAATAATTCAGAAATAGAAGACTAATTGATCAGATATTAAAATATCTGAAGAGTTATATTTGGAAAAGTATAACTTTGTAATCTGAAGATCTTCTGTGGTCCCCCGATTTCCTAGTTAATTAAATTTACAGGATTAGTTTAAAGACACGACATCATGGAGCAACTGACTACAAGGTGTTGCTCAGCTAGCCATCAACAGCACTCACATTTCAGCCATTTCAGAGTTCAGGTCGGGGTTAGGGGTGGTTAGGAAAGGAAATGACATAGCAGAGCCATAGAACTAATAAAACACCTAGACTGGAGGCTAAAGGACGGAAATTAACAAACTGTATCTGCTAGATTTACTGGTAAAAAGCCTTAACCCCATACGTAAACAATAAACAAAGTACTCAACTGTCCTGATAAATTTTATATTAAATGAATCACCTCCATTGCAACATCAGGGGATCTCCCCAACAAAAGCAGCAGAGTATGCTATCTCTACAGACGATACTGTCACGCCCTGACCTTAGTTATCTTTGTTTTCTTTATTATTTGGTTAGGTCAGGGTGTGACAAGGGTGGTTTGTTTAGTTTTTGTATTGTCTAGGGTTTTTGTATGTCTAGGTTTTTTTGGTATGTCTAGGGGTTTTTCTAGGTGTTTATATGTCTATGGTTGCCTAGATTGGTTCTCAATCAGAGGCAGCTGTTTATCGTTGTCTCTGATTGGGAACAATATTTAGGTAGCCATATGCCTTGGTTATTTTGTGGGTTGTTATTCTATGTTTAGTTGCCTGTGCTGCACTAGCCATATTGCTTCATGGTTTGTTTAGTTCTGTTCAGTGTTCTCTCTTTTATTAAAGAGTTATGTTTGCTTACCACGCTGCGCCTTGGTCTCCTCTTTATGACGACCGTGACAGCTACACTGCATTCCAGTGCTTGATTTGGGATGAAAGAAGTGCTGTCTTTTTCCAAGTCGGTCCATTAGACTATGTTCACTAAAATTCACAAATGACTAAATGCTATAGAGACCTGATTATTCACTGTTACACATTTTCCATGACTATTATTATAATCTACATTAAAAAGTAAGCATTATTGACACTAGAAGGCTGCTGTGTCTGATCCCATGTAGACCTACCATCTCCTGCCCTTGTGCCCTTGATCAAGGCACTTAACCTCTCCACAAAGTAGAACTGCACTGTTAGTCACATGTTGTCAAAATATGGTCAACCCTCCATCTGGAGAGCTCCTGGGTGTGCAGGCTTGGCTATTGATCCAGCCCAAGTCTGCTGATCAAGGTCCTGTTGAGCAGCTGATGTTTAGGCTACAATGTAGTTATACCAGGGTTTGAACAAACGTCTGCATACCCAGTAGCTATCCTGGAGGATGGTTCCCACCCTTGATATAAAATATTGCAACATTATGTCTTTCTAAAATTATTCCCTCGTTCAACAAATCAGGGATCAAATGGATAAAGTAGGCTACTTCAAAGCAAGGTATCTAACTAGACATTTGTGTTATAAGGTTCAAATATGAATGTTTTGGGATAGATTGTTGGTCAATTATGCTATTCTTCGGCTCTTTCTCAATTAATCTTTCCTAGACTCCTTTCCTCATCCCCTTCTAAAAACCCATTGGAGAAGAAGGTGAGAGGGGAGGGACAATACAGTTGCAATACGATAAAGGTGGGGAGATAGGATGCGAGTAATCAAGGAAAGACAAAGTAAGAAAGCCCTAGAAGCCATCGTGTGGTAATCTCAACCGGCCCAGAACTAAAGTATGGTTATCTTAGCTCAACCAAGATCATAGTTTTGGTATGATAATGGATGCTGCTTTGTGGGTATGAAATGCTGTTGTGTACAGGGGTTGCATCCTAGGTCAGCCATTCACGGATTGTTACACCCACACTAATGATTAAGGACAAATCTGGGCAGTATCGTCAGACAAAATGAGAGTGAGTGACAAACAAATAAAACAGACAAACAGGGAATGTTCAATAACCAAAAAATACACAATGCTTAATTAAACACTTTATTTCATATCATACAAAGAACACCTATGTAAATGGTTAGTTGTCACGCCTTCCTCCGAGGTCGGTCCCTCTCCTTGTTCAGATGACGTTCGGCGGTCGACGTCACCGGTCTTCTAGCCATCGTTGATCCACCTTTCATTTTCCATTTGTTTTGTCTTGTCTTCCCACACACCTGGTTTAAATTACATCATTACATGTTGTGTATTTAACCCTCTGTTCCCCCCATGTCCTTGTCCGGAATTGTTTATTGTAATGCTTGTGCATGTTATGCTGGTGTGTGACGGGTTTTCCCATTGATTATTGTACTGTTAACGGTGGTTTTATTTATTAAACTGCGCCTTGGTAAATCTGTTTTGCTCTCATGCGCCTGACTTCTCTGCCGCCAATACGCTACACTTACATTAGTGGCTTTTGACATTCATCTTACTCCCAAGCAAGAGATGATTGAATAGTTAAATGAATAGTGTCTAATATAAATAATAAGCAGAATGTCAGGGCTGGGATGGAACAGAAACCTGCACATCCAGTAGCTAGATATCTAGGCGCAAGATTGGCCATGCATGTTACAGGCCTATGCATTGTTACTTTTAACAGTATTTTTGTAGTCCTACAACCAATTCTAACAGTAAACCAGTAGCATATATAACCCATAGGAGATATACCCTTTAGTCTCTCTAGAACTTGGAACTTTCTTAGGGACCTTCATCCACAGAAAGCTTTCACAGGTCTCTGTATCTGAGGTTAGGAAACATATACATTAGACCAGGACATGCTTCACTATTTTTAAGCGATATACAGTGGGGAAAAAAAGTATGTAGTCAGCCACCAATTGTGCAAGTTCTTTCACTTAAAAAGATGAGAGAGGCCTGTAATTTTCATCATAGGTACACTTCAACTATGACAGACAAAATGAGAAAAGAAAATCCAGAAAATCACATTGTAGGATTGTTAATGAATTTATTTGCAAATTATGGTGGAAAATAAGTATTTGGTCACCTACAAACAAGCAAGATTTCTGGCTCTCACAGACCTGTAACTTCTTTAAGAGGCTCCTCTGTCCTCCACTCATTACTTGTATTAATGGCACCTGTTTGAACTTGTTATCAGTATAACCTCAAACAGTCACATTCCAAACTCCACGATGGCCAAGACCAAAGAGCTGTCAAAGGACACCAGAAATAAAATTGTAGACCTGCACCAGGCTGGGAAGACTGAATCTGCAATAGGTAAGCAGCTTGGTTTGAAGAAATCAACTGTGGGAGCAATTATTAGGAAATGGAAGACATACAAGACCACTGATAATCTCCCTCGATCTGGGGCTCCACGCAAGATCTCACCCCATGGGGTCAAAATGATCACAAGAACGCTAAGCAAAAATCCCAGAACCACACGGGGGGACCTAGTGAATGCCCTGCAGAGAGCTGGGACCAAAGTAACAAAGCCTACACTACGCCGCCAGGGACTCAAATCCTGCAGTGCCAGACATGTCCCCCTGCTTAAGCCAATCCATATCCAGGCCCGTCTGAAGTTTGCTAGAGAGCATTTGGATGATCCAGAAGAAGATTGGGAGAATGTCATATGGTCAGATGAAACCAAAATAGAACTTTTTGGTGGACAAAGAATGCTAAGTTGCATCCAAAGAACACCATACCTACTGTGAAGCATGGGTGTGGAAACATCATGCTTTGGGGCTGTTTTTCTGCAAAGGGACCAAGACGACTGATCCTTGTAAATGAAAGAATGAATGGGGCCATGTATCGTGAGATTTTGAGTGAAAATCTCTTTCTATCAGCAAGGGAATTGAAGATGAAACGTGGCTGGGTCTTTCAGCATGACAATGATCCCAAACACACCGCCCGGGCAATGAAGGAGTGGCTTCGTAAGAAGCATTTCAAGATCCTGGAGTGGCCTACCCAGCCTCCAGATCTCAACCCCATAGAAAATCTTTGGAGGGAGTTGAAAGTCTGTGTTGCCCAGCAACAGCCCCAAAACATCTCTGCTCTAGAGGAGATCTGCATGGAGGAATGGGCCAAAATACCAGCAACAGTGTGTGAAAACCTTGTGAAGACTTACTTTAAACTTTTGACCTCTGTCATTGCCAACAAAGGGTATATAATAAAGTATTGAGATAAACTTTTGTTATTGAGCAAATACTTATTTTCCACCATAATTTGCAAATAAATTCATTAAAAATCCTACAATGTGATTTTCTGCAATTTTTTTTCTCATTTTGTCTGTCATAGTTGAAGTGTACCTATGATGAAAATTACAGGCCTCTCTCATCTTCTTAAGTGGGAGAACTTGCACAATTGGTGGCTGACTAAAAACCCTTTTGCCCCATTTGATATTTTGTTGAAATTGTCTTTTTATATTGTCATAGCTCTCTCTTTGGGACTGAAAACTTGTTCATTAGCTAGCTAGATATCTTAGCTACTAGCTAGGTAGTTAACTTGTCATTTTTAGCAGATCAAGCTAACCTTTGTGTCATTAAATAAACTAATATTGGATGTCTGTAATATCCTTTTATATTTATCTAGCTACCTGATATTACCTAGAATAGAGGGTTAGAACTTGACTGAACTAGAATAGAGGAATAGAACTTGATAAAAAAAACTACCCGTGTGCTACACATTATCTTGGCTCTGCCACCTCCTGCTGCTGCTAATGTTACTATCCATGCAGGCAATGCAGCCTACTGCGAGGCTTCTTTGGGAAATGTAAGGACCATCCCACCCGCGAATGCTATGGTAAAAAAACACTGACCTTGAGAAAACAACTAGACTAAGTTAGCTTAGCCAACTAGCTATTTTCAGCTATGACGGAACAGCTGTTGTTTACAAACGCACCGGAAGTTCTCTGGGGTTCCAGGAAAAAAAACGTTAAAAAGGTTTATAGAGGTGGTACGCAATTTCCCAAAATGTTGAAGTGGCGGTACAGTGCTCCGGACAATTCCGGTCCAAGTCAAGCACTGCTGCTTGCACATGCCACATCAATTTAGTATTTATTTTTCCCCAAAGAAAAACACTGATTCCTGTTAGCAAACAGTAAGCAACCATTGGAAGTGTTTTCATTTGTTTCCCATGCCCCATTGAATTTGAATCGCTTTGGAATGGGAGTAAATGCTTTTACCATGGTTACCATCGCTTCCACACAGATCTGTCCAGAGTGACCAGTGGCATCCTGCAGCCTGTATTGTATGTGCACATCAGATCTAATAGCCCGACGTGGGATTTTCAACACTCAATACCCCTTCTGTTACACATCAAACTGAACACAGTAATAGAACCTGGTATACCTGCAAATACTGGACAGTGACAAAAGGAGTTACAAGGATTTACAAAAGAACACACATTATTCAATATAAATGTTTAACCAAAAGTCTGAAATCCAAGTTCTAAACCTTACACCCCCAAGAACACAAAACCATACAGTATAATCTCGAACACAGCAGTTGTCAAGTTATCCTATTTCCATTGGATATTAGCTTCTCCTTGTATTTCATATTCAAATTGTTATTTTTTAATAGTCAAATAAAGCTGTGTTCACCCTCTTGGAGAACATAAAATGATTTTGGATGGAAAAAAAGACTGTCCAGAGTGCAATGGACCACAATGGTAACGAATCGCAATGTGCAAAATTACACAATTGCATAGGATAAAGCTCCTGCTGCCTGTTAAGATAATGTTATCCTCAGCAACAGGAGCAGGTGACCATCAACATGACACAATGGTAACCATGAACTGAATAATCAGCCATTTAAATTACTAGCCTTAACACCCCACTCTGTTTTTAATTACAAATGATGTGTGCACTCCATTTAAAGTTTAGTATCAAAAATAGTCTAATAAAAAGCATAAGCTGGCGCACACCAAAAATGATTTCGTGTAGAGGTGCTGACTAACAGTGAATAAACTGTAAGCTACAGTGCCTTACAAAAGTATTCACCCCCCTTTGCGTTTTTCCTATTTTGTTTCTGTAATTGAAATTCATTTTTATTTGGATTTCATGTAATGGACATACACAAGATAGTATAAAATGTTGAAGTGAAATTTAAAAGATAACTTAAAACATTTTTTAACTGAAAAGTGGTACGTGCATATGTATTCACCCCCTTTGCTATGAAGCCCCTAAATAAGATCTGGTGCAACCAATTATCTTCAGAAGTCACATAATTAGTTAAATAAAGTCCACCTGTGTGCAATCGAAGTGTCACATGATCTCAGTATATATATACCTGTTCTGAAAGGCCCCAGAGTCTGCAACACCACTAAGCAAGGGGTACCACCAAGCAAGCGGCACTATGAAGACCCAAGAAGCTCTCCAAAAAAGGTCAGGGACAAAGTTGTGGAGAAGTACAGATCAGGGTTGGGTTATAAAAAAAATTCAAAACTTTGAACATCCCATGGAGCACCATAAAATCCATTATTAAAAAATGGAAAGAATATGGCACCAAAACAAACCTGCGAAGAGAGGGCCGCCCACCAAAACTCATGTACCAGGCAAGGAGGGCATTAATCAGAAAGGCAACAAAGAGACCAAAGATAACCCTGAAGGAGCTGCAAAGTTCCACAGCGGAGATTGGAGTATCTGTCCATAGGACCACTTTAAGTCGTACACTCCACAGAGCTGGGCTTTACGGAAGAGTGGACAGAAAAAAGCCATTGCTTAAAGAAAAAATAAGCAAACACGTTTGGTGTTCGCCAAAAGGCATGTGGGAGACTCCCCAAACATATGGAAGAAGGTACTCTGGTCAGATGAGACTAAAATGTAGCTTTTTGTCCATCAAGGAACACACTATGTCTGGCGCAAACCCAACACCTCTCATCACACCGAGAACACCATCACAACAGTGAAGCATGGTGATGGAAGTATCATACTATGGGGATGTTTTTCATCGGCAGGGACTGGGAAACTGGTCAGAATTTAAGGAATGATGGATGGTGTTAAATACAGGGAAATTCTTGAGGAAAACCTGTTTCAGTCTTCCAGAGATTTGAGCCTGGGATTAAGGTTCACCTTCCAGCAGGACATTGACCCTAAGCATACTGATAAAGCACCACTTGAATGGTTTAAGGGGAAACATTTAAATGTGTTGGAATGGCCTAGTCAAAGCCCAGACCTCAATCCAATTAAGAATTTGTGGTATGACTTAAAGATTGCTGTACACCAGCAGAACCCATTCAACTTGAAGGAGTTGGAGCAGTTTTGCCTTGAAGAACGGGCAAAAATCCCAGTGGCATGATGTGCCAAGTTTATAGAGACATACCCCAAGAGATGTGCAGCTGTAATTGCTGCAAAAGGTGGCTCTACAAAGTATTGCCTTTGGGGGGTGAATAGTTATGTTTGCTCAAGTTTTCTGTTTTTTTGTCTTATTTCTTGTTTGTTTCACGAGAAAAAAATATTTGGCATCTCCAAAGTGGTAGGCATGTTGTGTAAATCAAATGTTACAAATGCCAATACTTTTGCAAGCCACTGTATAAAAACAAAGAACATTCGTAGTAGAACGGTGTGTATAACTACTTAAGAAATAAGCCAAATAAGGATTATCACCTCAGGCCTAAGAACAGCCCTTAGTAGGGAGTTATCACACGATCGTCGCCGGGTTCGAGGGCCTTATTGCTTTTATAAAATTCTTGCCAACATATTAATACAAATATTATACTTTTTTAAATTAAAAGATTCTGAAGTTGTGTCACGCCCTGACCTTAGAGTTCCTTTTATTTCTCTATTTGGTTTGGTCAGGGTGTGACTAGAGTGTGCATTCTAGTTTTTTTGTTTCTAGGCCTAGTATGGTTCCCAATCAGAGGCAGCTGTCATTTGTTGTCTCTGATTGGGGATCATATTTAGGCAGCCTTTTCCCACCTGTTGATTGTGGGATCTTGATTTGGTATTGTTGCTTTTGAGCCCTACAGTGCGCCTTCACAGCCCAGTGCATCCTGTGCTAGCTCTCCGCACTTGCCGTGCGAAAGGTGGTCATTTGTCCAGGACACGTTGTGCCAGCTCTACGCTCCAGACCTCCAGTGTGCCTCCACGGTCCAGTACATCCTGTTCCGGCTCTACACACTGTGTCTCCAGTGCGCCCTCACAGCCCAGTGCGTCCTGTGCCAGCTCCCCGCACTTGCCGTGCAAAGGTGGTCATTTGTCCAGGACGCGTTGTGCCAGCTCTACGCTCCAGACCTCCAGTGATGATCCATGGCCTGGTGCCTCCAGTGATGATCCATGGCCCGAAGCCTCCAGTGAAGGTTCCTAGTCTGGAGCCTTCAGCGATGGTTCATAGTCCGGAGCCTCCAGCAACAGTTCCCAGTCCGGAGCCTCTGGCGATGATCTACGGTCCGGAGTTCCCGGCAACGATCTACGGTCCAGTTCCTCCGGTGATGATCCACGGTCCGGAGCTTCCGGCGACGATCCACGGTCCGGTTCCTCTGGCGACGATCCACGGTCCGGATCTTCCGGCAACGATCTACGGTCCGGCTCCTCTGGCGACGATCCACGGTCCGGAGCTTCCGGCAACGATCTACGGTCCGGTTCCGACGGAGACAATCTACGGTCCGGAGCTTCCAGCGACGATCCACGGTCCGGTTCCTCCGATGACTATCCACGGTCCGGAGTCCTCACGGTCCGGATCCTCCGGCGACGATCTACGGTCCGGTTCCTCTTCCGACGATCCACGGTCCAGTTCCTCTGTCGACGATCCACGGTCTGGAGCTTCCGGCGACGATCCACAGTCCGGTTCCTCCAGCGACGATCCACGGTCTGGAAGTCCCGGCGATGATCCACGGTTCAGAACCTTCGACGCTGATCCACGGTCCGGATCTTCCGGCAACGATCCCCGCACCAGAGGCGTCACCAAAACCGGACAGATCCACGAGCGGCGCGGGGTCGACGTCCTGCAACGTTGCCGCCACCAAGGCTGGATGTCCACCCGGAACCCTCCCCTATAGAGTCAGGTATGCGGCCAGAGTCCGCACCTTTGGGAGGGGGGGTACTGTCACACCCTGCCCTTAGAGATATATTTATTTCTCTATTTGGTTAGGTCAAGGTGTGACTAGGGTGGAAATTCTAGTTTTTTCTTTCTAGGTTGGCCGAGTATGGTTCCCAATCAGAGGCAGCTGTCATTCGTTGTCTCTGATTGGGGATCATATTTAGGCAGCCTTTTCCCACCTGTTGTTTGTGGGATCTTGATTTGGTATTGTTGCTTTTGAGCCCTACAAAGCTGGACATTTTGTTACTCTTTATTTGTTTTATTGCTGGTTCACATTAATAAATATGATGAACACCTTCCACGCTGCACCTTGGTCCAATCATTCCAACAACTACCAACAAGTTATTTTCTCATGTTTTGACCCAGTCGTTAATTCTAATCATTCTATTAATTTGACATAGCTATGCTAAACAAATTATTGGCACCTAAGGTACCTTCTGAGTACCTTCTGAAAGTATGCATTCCCCTATACTAAATCCACATTTAGCTGTGTTACAGCCTTAATTAAAAATGGATTAATTCTAAACATTTTCTCAACCATCTGCACACAACACTCCATAATGACAAAGTGAAAACATGTTTTTAGATATTTTTGCAAATGTATTGAAAATGAAAATGGTAAGCAACTCCAGTGTAGATTTGCCCTTGTGTTTTAGGTTCTTGTCCTGTTGAAAGGTGAATTAATCTCCCAGTGTCTGGTGAAAAGCAGACTGAATCAGGTTGTGCTCAACTCCATTACGTTTCGTTTTTATCCTGAAAAACTCCCCAGTCCTTAACGATTACAAGCATACGTATAACATGATGCTGCCACTACTATGCTTAAATTTAAAATATGGAGTGTGCTACTCAGTAATGTGTTCTATTGGATTTTCCCCAAACATAACACTTTGTATTTGCATTTTTTGCAGTATTACTTTAGTGCCTTGTTGTTTTGTAATATTTGTATTCTGTACTTCCTTCTTTTCACTCTGTCAATTAGGTTATTATTGTGGAGTAACTAGGATGTTGTTGATCCAACCTCAGTTTTCTCCTATCACGGCAATTCAACTCTGTAACTGTTTTAAAGTCACCATCCCTGAGAAGTTTCCTTCCTCTCTGGCAACTGAGTTAGGAAGGACACATGCATCTTTGTAGAGGTGTATTGATACACCATCCAACGTGTAAATAATAACTTCACCATGCTCAAAGGTATATTCAATGTCTGTTTTTACCTATTTACCAATAGGTGCAGTTTTTACCAATATTTACCAATTAAGCACAGGCAAAATCCTAGAGGAAAACCTGTTTCGGTCTGCTTTTCACCAGACAGTTGCAAGGCACTGGAAAACCTCCTTGGTCTTTGTGGTTGAACCTGTGTTTAAAATTCACTGCTCAACTGAGGCACCTTACAGATAATTGTATGTGTGGGGTACAGAGATGAGATAGTCATTCAACAATCATGTGAAACACTATTACTGCACACAGAGTGAGTCCATGCAACTTTTTATGTGACTTGTTAAGCAAAATCTTACTCATTAAATTATTTAGGCTTGCCATAACGAAGGGGTTGAATTCTTACTGACTCAAGACATTTTAGCTGTTCATTTTTAATTAATAAGTAACAATTTTGAAAAACATAATTTCACTTTGGAATTATGGGGTAGTCTGTTTAGGCAGTGAAAAAAAATCAATTTAATCCATTTTAAATTCAAGCTGCAACACAACAAAATGTGGAAAAAATCAAGGGGTGTGAATACTTTCTGAAGGCACTCGTGCTAGCCGCACTGTGCTGGTTAATTCATTAATGGAATTCTGAGAGTTTACGGTTTCCATGGTGAATGATTCCTTTCATGTTCATTCTTGGGCTAGCTACCCTACTGGTCCAGGAGAGATCGCATTTGTAAAATGATACATTGCTGCACAGTTAGGTTTATACAACCCCCAATTGTTGCAAACCAAATAGTAGCATGAACTAATAATGTTTAGACACCATTTTTCAGAGGGAGATCAAGTTTATGAACTTCCTACCTGGGCTGCGGGACAGTGGAATTATGACATTAACACGTCATGGTATTTTTCAGGAGTTAAATTGTGAAATATATTTAAAATGTCAGGTCTATAATGAGTGTAACAAGGTTGGTTATGTTTCCACTTGCCTCTGCAAAAAGATGTATTCGATGTTTATGTATTCCCATTGGTTCGCTGAATTTACATATTAATAAGGTGTTATACCATTGGTCATGCTTGCAGATGGAGGGGGGTTGTGAACGGCAATTTTTCCCAGTCTGATATTGACATGCAAGTAGTAGGTCACCTTCTGAAATACTATTTACAATGTGCACGTACGAGTTCACTTGGCGACAGACATTGAGATATACATACAGTGCCTTCAGAAAGTATTCAGACCCCCTTTTTCTCTCAACAAGCCTCACGAGGAATGCTTTTCAACAGTCATAGTTTTGATGTCTTCACTATAATTGTACAATGTAGAAAATAGTAAAAATAATGAAAAACCCTTGAATGAGTAGGTGTCTCCAGCCTCTTTTGGCTGGTACTGTATGTGTGTGTGTGTGTATGTTATTAATTACATGTTGGATATATATATATATATATATATATATATATATATATATATATATATATATATATATATATATATATATGTGTGTATGTATATGTGTGTATGTATGTATGTTTACGGTACCCGGTTAGATATTGGGGGCTTCCAGTGATGTGCTTTTGTATGTATGTTATTTCTACTTAATATAATGTTTACATACCCTTACTCATCTCATATGTATATGTATATACTGTATTCTATATCATCTACTGCATCTTTATGTAATACATGTATCACTAGCCACTTTAAACTATGCCACTTTGTTTACATTCCCTACATTACTCATCTCATATGTATATACTGTACTCGATACCATCTACTGCATCTTGCCTATGACCTTGACCTAATCCCCTCATAATTCCACCACCTTTACGTGCAGGGAAACCATGAATAAGGTCTAACGAACATTCCGGTTCCAAGTGGAAAAAGCATCAACTTAATTTTTTCCTGATAGAAATAACACCATTCTCTTTGCACTGTATTTTACAGCTTGTTAAAAGCTATTGATAAGAAGTAGGTAAATGAGTAATCCATTTGGATCATGGAATTGTAAATATAAATGATACTTATTTTAGATATATTTGACCTTATAATCACTGAAGACAAATGTAAAACCAGTCATATGGCAGCAATCTGAAGCTGAAGCACACCAACATCAACTTTCCTTAAGTTAATGAAATTCAGAATTTAAATTGTACGGCTTTTTAACTTGCAGAGATGGGCACTATCGAATTTCTTAATTAAAGGCTACCCCCCGACTTTCTCTGTTTCCTATTTCTATCAGGTTAAATATTAGTCACTATCAGTATCGACCCACAGTAGGCCTAATAACCACACATATTCAACTTCCAATTTACTGTTAGTTCCTGAATCTACAGCCATCAACATACTGTTGTCCTGAACATTTAATGTGCTTCCTTGTGTCTAATAAACACCAATCCACTGGGATTGCTAGCTGGACAGTCTTTTTTTTAAAACACACAGCAAGACAGTTAAGAAGTACAATCACATCTGTTACACCGGTGCCGAGACCAGTCTTCTTGTCTTTGTGGGACATCTGCTACATTAGCATAGTGTCACAACCATACTGTAACACATTATCCTATCAGCCTAAGTCCTCTGAAGCTTTAAAGGCCCATTGCAGTCAAAAACGCGATTTTTTTTCTATGTTGTATATATATTTCCACACTATGAGGTTGGAATAATACTGTGAAATGGTGAAAATGCTGATAACGCCCTTTTAGTGTAAAAGCTATTTGAAAAGACCTCCTGAAATTTCTGCCTGTGTCACGAGTCCGACCGAGGGTGGTTCCCATTCCCGGGCGGTGGCGCTCGGCGGTCGTCATCACCGGCCTATTAGCTGCCACTGATTGTTTTTCCTCCCCCTCCTTGTATGTTTAGTGGTAGCACCTGTTTATGTTTAATTAGTTTGTCTTTATTAGACAGCCGGCCCGCCTGGTTGTTGTGCGGGATTATTTTATTGTAAACCTTCGGCTCTGTTGTAGAGGTACGTGCTTAGTCGTGATTTTTTCTATTTGTACTTTTTCCCCTGTGTTTGGGAACGTTACTTTTGTGTGCACCCTGTGGTGCGTTTGGTGCTAGTAAAGACGCACAGCATTGAACTCTGTCTCCTGCATTTGACTCCACACCCACGACACCCGGAGCATTACAGAATCCCGCACCTATCAGATTGATGGAGTCAGCAGGAGCAGCAGCCAACCCTCTCCCATCGATGGAGGAACGGGTTCTCCACCACACCACCGTCCTCCATCGGATCGGATCCGCGATGGATCAGGTGATGGAGAGAATGGAAAGATGGGAGAGGAGTGGTCTCCTCTCTCCACCTTCGGCACCCACGGTTCCGGACTCCCCATCTCCCGACTCCAGCACCCTCCGTCTGACGCTACCGAGGGCTTATGATGGAGCGGCGGCGGGTTGCCAGGGGTTTCTGCTTCAGCTGGAGCTATACCTGGCCACCATCAGACCCACTCCCTCAGGAGCAGAGAGGGTGAGTGTCCTCATCTCCTGCCTCACGGGTCGTGCTCTGGAGTGGGCGAACGCAGTCTGGAATGGCCCAGACTCAGCGCGGGAGCACTACACAGAGTTTTCCTGCCGCTTCCGTGCCGTGTTTGATCACCCTCTAGACGGCCGAGCGGTGGGAGAACGACTATTTCATCTCAGGCAGGAGAAGAGGAGCGCCCAGGATTACGCGCTGGAGTTCCGGACCTTGGCAGCCGGATCTGGGTGGAACGACAGGGCCCTTATGGACCACTACAGGTGTAGTCTCCGAGAGGACGTCCGCCGGGAGTTAGCGTGTCGGGACACCACTCTGTCACTGGATCAGCTGATCGACATGTCCATTCGACTGGATAATCTGCTGGCTGCCTGCGGGCGTTCAGAGAGGGTTCTGTGCGTTCCACCACCCAGCCCCTCCACTCCCATTCCCATGGAGTTGGGAGGGGCTACGCCGAGGGGTACCGGAGGAGGTGGCCTTCCCTGCACTAACTGTGGTCGGAGAGGGCACACGTCTGATCGGTGCTGGGGGGGTCCGTCTGGGAGTAGAGATGGCAGGCGGAACGCTTCTCGGTCACCCCAGGTGAGTCAGCATCAAACTCACCCAGAACCCCTTGTTGGCCATATGTTTGTCTTAATCTCTTTCCTTCACTTTTTTCCCTCTTCCCAGCATAGGGCGCTAGTCGATTCAGGCGCAGCTGGGAACTTTATGGATCGCGGACTCGCCCTTAGGCTAGGGGTTCCGCTGGTGCCGATAGATTCTCCTTTCCCCGTGCACTCCCTAGATAGCCAGCCATTAGGGTCAGGGATGATCAGGGAGACCACAGTCCCACTGGACATGGTGACGCAGGGGAATCATAGGGAGCGTATCAGTTTTTTTATTATTGATTCGCCTGCGTTTCCAGTGGTGCTGGGGACTCCCTGGTTGGCCCGGCACAATCCTAAAATTTCATGGAGACAGGGGGTTCTCCAGGGGTGGTCAGAGGAGTGTTCTGGAAGGTGTTTGGGAGTTTTCATCGGTGCCACGTCGGTGGAGAGTCCAGACCAGGGTTCCACGGTGTGCATTCCCCCCGAGTATGCCGATTTGGCAATCGCTTTCAGTAAAGTGAAAGCGACTAAATTACCACCTTATCGACCGGGAAGGGATTGTACGATAGATCTCCAGGTAGACGCTGCGCTTCCCAAGAGTCACGTGTACCCGCTGTCCCAGGAGGATACGTTGGCAATGGAGACATATGTCACGGAGTCGCTGGGACAGGGGTACATTCGGCCCTCCATTTCACCCGTCTCCTCGAGTTTCTTTTTTGTGAGGAAAAAGGAGGGAGGTTTGCGTCCGTGTATCGATTATAGAGGTCTAAACGCTATCACAGTGGGGTATAGTTACCCTCTACCTCTCATCGCTACGGCGGTGGAATCGTTCCACGGAGCGCAGTTCTTCACAAAACTGGACCTCAGGAGCGCGTATAGTCTGGTGCGTATTCGGAAGGGAGACGAGTGGAAGACCGCATTTAGTACTACATCCGGCCACTATGAGTACCTCGTCATGCCGTATGGGTTAAAGAATGCTCCAGCCGTTTTCCAATCCTTTGTAGACGAGATTCTCAGGGACCTGTGCGGGCAGGGAGTGGTTGTTTATATCGATGACATTCTGATCTACTCGGCCACTCACACCGCGCATGTGTCTCTGGTGCGCAAAGTGCTTGGTAGACTGCTGGAGCATGACCTATACGTTAAGGCTGAGAAATGCGTGTTCTCTAAACGAGCCGTCTCTTTTCTGGGATATCGCATTTCCACCTCGGGGGTGGTGATGGAGGGGGACCGCGTTAGGGCCGTGCGTAATTGGCCGACTCCAACCACGGTAAAGGAGGTGCAGCGGTTTTTGGGTTTTGCCAACTACTACAGGAGGTTTATCCGGGGTTTTGGCCAGGTAGCGGCTCCCATTACCTCACTGCTGAAGGGGGGCCCCGACGCGGTTGCAGTGGTCAGCAGAGGCGGACAGAGCATTCAACAGGTTGAAGGCGCTGTTCACTGATGCGCCCGTGTTGGCGCATCCGGACCCCTCTCTAGCATTCATAGTGGAGGTGGACGCGTCCGAGGCTGGGGTGGGTGCCGTGCTATTACAGCGCTCGGGTACGCCACCAAAACTCCGCCCCTGCGCTTTCTTCTCAAGGAAGCTCAGCCCAGCGGAGCGTAACTATGATGTGGGGGACCGGGAGTTGCTAGCGGTGGTTAGAGCTCTGAACGTGTGGAGACACTGGCTTGAGGGGGCTAAGCACCCTTTTCTCATCTGGACCGACCACCAGAATCTGGAGTATATTCGGGCAGCTAGGAGACTTAACCCACGTCAGGCAAGGTGGGCCATGTTCTTCACCCGGTTCCGGTTTACTTTTTCTTATAGACCGGGCTCCCAGAACGTGAAGGCAGACGCACTGTCCCGCCATTATGACACCGAGGAGGGGTCCACCGAACCTACTCCCATCCTTCCCGCCTCTAAGCTGTTAGCCCCAGTGGTATGGGAGGTGGACTCGGACATCGAGTGGGCGTTACGGGCTGAACCCGCGCCTCCTCAGTGTCCAGCGGGGCGAAGGTACGTGCCGCTTGGTGTTCGGGACAAACTGATTCGGTGGGCTCACGTCCTACCCTCCTCGGGTCACCCTGGGGTGACGAGGACAGTGGGGAGCCTTCAGGGGAGGTATTGGTGGCCTACGTTGGTTAAGGACGTTAAGGGTTATGTCTCCTCTTGCTCAGTGTGCGCTCAGAGTAAGGCTCCTAGGCACCTTCCTAGAGGGAAGCTACAACCCCTCCCCGTTCCACAGCGGCCATGGTCACATCTGTCCATAGATTTCCTGACCGATCTCCCGCCTTCTCAGGGGAACACCGCGGTTCTAGTGATTGTGGATCGGTTTTCTAAGTCCTGCCGTCTCCTCCCGTTGCCCGGTATCCCTACAGCCCTGCAGACTGCGGAGGCATTATTTACCCATGTCTTTCGGCACTACGGGGTGCTGGAGGACATCGTTCCTGATCGGGGCCCCCAATTCACGTCTCGGGTATGGAGAGCGTTCATGGAACGCTTGGGGGTCTCTGTCAGCCTGACCTCCGGTTATCACCCCGAGAGTAATGGGCAGGTGGAGAGATTGAACCAGGAGGTGGGTAGGTTTCTGCGGTCGTATTGCCAGGATCGGCCAGGGGAGTGGGCACGATACATTCCCTGGGCTGAAATGGCTCAGAACTCACTACGCCACTCCTCTACTAACGTGTCCCCTTTTCAGTGTGTGTTGGGGTACCTGCCGGTCCTGGCACCATGGCATCAGAGCCAGACCGAGGCTCCTGCGGTGGAGGAATGGGTACAGCGCTCCAAGGAGACCTGGAGGGCCGTCCAGGAATCTCTACGACAAGCGAGTGGACGGCAGAAGAGGAGTGCTGACCGTCACCGCAGTGAGGCCCCCGTGTTTGTACCGGGGGACAGGGTCTGGCTCTCGACCCGAAACCTACCTCTCCGCTTGCCCTGCCGGAAGCTGGGTCCGCAGTGTGTAGGGCCCTTTAAAGTCCTGAGGAGAATAAACGAGGTGTGTTATCGATTACAACTCCCTTCCTATTATCGTATTAACCCCTCGTTTCATGTGTCTCTCCTCAGGCCGGTGGTAGCTGGTCCCCTGCAGGACAGTGAGGTACCGGAGGTCCCCCCTCTGGACATCGAGGGGACCCCGGCGTACACGATCCGGGCCATTCTGGACTCAAGACGCCGGGTGAGGGGCCTGCAGTACCTTGTGGACTGGGAGGGGTACGGTCCGGAGGAGAGGTGCTGGGTACCGGTGGGGGACATCTTGGATCCATCCATGTTGAGGGATTTCCATCGCCTCCATCCGGATCGCCCTGCACCTCGTCCTCCGGGGCGACCTCGAGGCCGGTGTCGGCGCGCTGCGGGAGCCCGCGTCAGAGGGGGTACTGTCACGAGTCCGACCGAGGGTGGTTCCCCTTCCGGGCGGGTGGCGCTCGGCGGTCGTCATCACTGGCCTATTAGCTGCCACTGATTGTTTTTCCTCCCCCTCCTTGTATGTTTAGTGGTAGCACCTGTTTATGTTTAATTAGTTTGTCTTTATTAGACAGCCGGCCCGCCTGGTTGTTGTGCGGGATTATTTTATTGTAAACCTTCGGCTCTGTTGTAGAGGTACGTGCTTAGTCGTGATTTTTTCTATTTGTACTTTTTCCCCTGTGTTTGGGAACGTTACTTTTGTGTGCACCCTGTGGTGCGTTTGGTGCTAGTAAAGACGCACAGCATTGAACTCTGTCTCCTGCATTTGACTCCACACCCACGACACCCGGAGCATTACAGCCTGTTTTGGTGGGATAGAGTTTTGGCCTACCTGGTGACATCACCATGCTGTACATTAGCTAATAAACCAATAATAAATATAGTTCCAAACCTCTTTGCCAATAACAGCTTGTTTTCAGTTTTCCCTCCCCACTCAGACCACTCCCAGACAGTCCTTGCATATTTATTGTGTGAGAAATTGCTCTTGGCTAAGAAGCTATTTTTGTTTATTTTTGAAAATGTTTATTGAAAGCATTCACAGTGAGTTACTTAACTGTACCCAGAAATGATTTTATATTGAGATAAGAACAGCTGCATTGGACCTTTTAATAAGTTCAGATCAGATCACCAGTTCTGATGTGAAATCATCTGCAAAGTCAAATCCTCAGGTTCAAAGTAAAATGAGTTAATACTGCATACAGTGGAACTGGGAAATTAAGAGAGAGAGAGAGAGAGAGAGAGAGAGAGAGAGAGAGAGAGAGAGAGAGAGAGAGAGAGAGAGAGAGAGAGAGAGAGAGAGAGAGAGAGAGAGAGAGAGAGAGAGAGAGAGAGACAGACAGACAGAGACAGACAGACAGACAGACAGACAGACAGACAGACAGACAGACAGCAGACAGACAGACAGACAGACAGAGACAGACAGACAGACAGACAGACAGACAGGGAGGGAGGGAGGGGGAGGGAGGGGGAGGGGGAGGAGGGAGGGGGAGGGAGGGGGAGGGAGGGAGGGAGGGACCGGCACCACAGGCCAGGAGATACTTTCATGTTCCTGATTAAGGTGGCCCTGTCCCTGAGGAGATACACACTCACTGGGGAAATCACCCCCCCCACACACCAAACTCTGTCTGCACTCCTCTCCTCTGCCTCTCCCTGGTTGTTCCTTTTCCTCTCTATCTCCCTCTCTTTCTGTGCCACACACCTCTTCGGCAAGAGATACAAAAATAAGCTCACACTTATTAAGTGCTGAAACTGATGGGCTGTGCAATGAATGGTGATCCCATGGTGCATGTCCACAAAGTCACCATGGCAAATAGCTGGGAATGCAGGGGTTAGAGAGCAGCTAGGAGAACCACTCTAACTAGATCAATACTGGTTGCAGAAAGGCCAGACTCCTACAGTGAACACTACTTGTATAGGCAGCAGAAATCAAAGGAAACTTAACTCTGCATGACATTTTCTTTTCCTTCCATCTATTCTTGAATTATTAACCAAGAAGCACAGCATTTTGATTTCCATATCCCTAGAGTCTCTTGAGTGAGCACAGAGAACAGTAATTTAACAAACTCAATATTTTTCATCTAGAATCTGAAAAAACTAAACAATATAGAGCAGTTTAGCCAAGCCTACCATTTCTTCATAGCTGGTCAGTACTATGAGCTAACTAATGTAACTAGATTGGAATGTGAGGCTGAAGATAAAAGCTGAACTACTGTATGTTTGTCTTGTCCATACTTTATCAATGGGGTTCAGTCAATGATTCATCAAGCTCATTGTAAGCCAATTTACAATGGCAGGGCTACAGCTGTGACATTCAATATCCTAATTTGCACAATGATTCCAAGTAAACCGTGTTGTTTAACTGATTCCTGTTTGTAAACATTTTTGACATAGAGCTACCAGTTGAACAGGTTTGTGACAAACAGCTGTACATCTCTTTCTATCTCTCTCTCTCTGTCTCTCTCTCTCTCACTCTGAGGAAGGGATGTAATCATCTCACTGATGGATAACTGACAGCACACCTTATCACACAGGGTCCTTTTTGTTCAGCGCACCACACAGGCTATACCATGGGAGCACCCGGCCATCTGTGTTGTGCTTTTTAGTGTCCATTATTCCTGCCTGATTCTGTCCCCTGACAAGCTACACGTTGTCCTGCCTGATGCTGTCCCCTGACGAGCTACACGTTGTCCTGCCTGATGCTGTCCCCTGACAAGCTACATGTTGTCCTGCCTGATGCTGTCCCTTGACAAGCTACATGTTGTCCTACCTGATGCTGTCCCTTGACAAGCTACATGTTGTCCTGCCTGATGCTGTCCCCTGACAAGCTACATGTTGTTCTGCCTGATGCTGTCCCCTGACAAGCTACATGTTGTTCTGCCTGATGCTGTCCCTTGACAAGCTACATGTTGTTCTGCCTGATGCTGTCCCCTGACAAGCTACATGTTGTTCTGCCTGATGCTGTCCCTTGACAAGCTACATGTTGTTCTGCCTGATGCTGTCCCTTGACAAGCTACATGTTGTTCTGCCTGATGCTGTCCCTTGACAAGCTACATGTTGTTCTGCTTGATGCTGTCCCCTGACAAGCAACATGTTGTTCTGCAGCCTAGCTCCAGTCCAGCTAGGAAATGATTAGACGTGACACACAGGGTAAAGGCAACTGAAATGAGTGGGAAAACAGAAAGCACACACAATGAGATTTTTATAGACTGGTTTAAACTGGGTTCTTATCAATTCAGGTCAACACTTCTAGGTCCGAGGGCAATTATGACTGAAACATTTTAAACTGAGAGTCTGAGAAGAAAAATTAGGAGGAACCCAAGGTTCCTTTCTCACATTCTCACGCACTATATATTTTGCAATCAATTGTTTATTGAAAAAGGTCACTTAAAATGTTTATATAGTTTCTTTAACACTGAGACCAAAACTAGCATCTGTTTCAATGATGAATCAGTCCTCTATAGCAGATGTGACTTACTGTAGATTCCCCAGATATTAGTCAATCATGTATGGTGACAAAACCTCCAGAAGGATAACATATATTAGATCAATATCTGGCCATTTCCACTGACTATGAAATAAAAATTGTGCATAGCCGCGGGAAGTAAGGGTGCTGATGGTGTTGCCAGCATCCTTTGAAAAATCTGTGAACAAAATATATATTTTAAAAAAGTAGTGCACTGGGCCTTTACTAGTCCTGTATTAGCAGACCGATATAGCCATCTGAAGCGAGGGATACATGATTTTTTCAGGACCTCACCCCCAAACTACTTCCCGCGGCTATGACCTTGTGTAGTGATTGTAATGACTATGGGGTCTGGATGAACACAGATGAGTCATGTGCTAAAAAGTAAATATACAGTGCAGAGTGCAATCTATCTGGAACATTGGCTTTATTTTCTACACAGCTAGTATAGCAACACTTAGGCCTACAGCCCCATTTTCGAAACAACTGACAGAACTGACAAAATTGCAGCCTCTATGACGAGTAGTAAATAATACAAAGTTGTTGATGCACGGAAGGGCATTGTGAGAAACGCAGTCCTTGTGAGTTCCTGTAAATGCTTCCTCCTGTGTACCAGAAGAACAAAATAACACAAAGTTCTCTCACGTCACCCCGCTCCTCCGTTCTCTCCACTGGCTTCCAGTTGAAGCTCGCATCCGCTACAAGACCATGGTGCTTGCCTACGGAGCTGTGAGGGGAACGGCACCTCAGTACCTCCAGGCTCTGATCAGGCCCTACACCCAAACAAGGGCACTGCGTTCATCCACCTCTGGCCTGCTCGCCTCCCTACCACTGAGGAAGTACAGCTCCCGCTCAGCCCAGTCAAAACTGTTCGCTGCCCTGGCCCCCCAATGGTGGAACAAACTCCCTCACGACGCCAGGACAGCGGAGTCAATCACCACCTTCCGGAGACACCTGAAACCCCACCTCTTTAAGGAATACCTAGGATAGGATAAGTAATCCCTCTCACCCCCCTAAGTTTTAGATGCACTATTGTTAAGTGACTGTCCCACTGGATGTCATAAGGTGAATGCACCAATTTGTAAGTCGCTCTGGATAAGAGCGTCTGCTAAGTGACTTAAATGTAAAAAAAAAAAAAAAGATGCAGCTATAGTGATTCACTAACGTTTCCCCCTGCTGGTCTTATTAGGTTCGTTCCCTTTTTCTATCCCTCTCTCTCCCCCTCCCTCTCTCTCTTCTCTCTATCGTTCCGTTCCTGCTCCCAGCTGTTCCTCATTCTCCTAACTCACTCATTTACTCTTTTCACACCTGTCCCCTATTTTGCCCTCTGATTAGAGCCCCTATTTCTCCCCTTGTTTTCCGCTTCTGTCCTTGTCGGATCCTTGTATGATGTTCGCTGTTCTGTGTCCTGGTCTCGCCCTGTCGTGTTTTGTCTTCTTCAGATGCTGCGTGTGAGCAGGTGTCTTAGTCTGCTACGGTCGGTGCCTTCCCTAAGCAACCTGCAGTCTATGGTCGAGTCTCCAGTCAGTCCTCGCTACTACGAGTGGATTTAAGTTTTTCCTGTTTTGTTTTCTCCTTGTTATATCCAGGATTATTACTTTTGTCTTATACTGGAATAAAGACTCTGTTTTCGTTAAGTCGCTTTTGGGTCCTCATTCACCAGCATAACACAACTGCTCAATGTCAATAAAATAATATTGTGGTGCACGATACACAGTTACCAATGCTTGTTTAACCGGTGCATAATGATACTATTCTACTACGCTCTAAGATGTGGCCTTGAAAAGACACCCAACAGGATTCCACTAATAAGGGTACGATTAAAAGATTTAAAAACTTTAAAAATGGTGATTTTCAAAAACTTCAATGAATTTCTAGCCAGAGGGAGGGTGTCTTCTTGCTCCCTATGTCACCGCGAATCTCCTAGTGTTTGAAAATCACTGTTTCTAGCGTAGAAATGCACCGTTTTCACATATGTAGACAGTGACACTGGTATGGTACTGGAGATAATGAAAATTATGTTGAAAAGTGCTGGAATTCTCCTTTAACACATTTCTTCTATCACTCGACAATATAGGCACCAGCAACACCTGCTGAAAGTCTATTCTAGATTCTCCATCACCAGATTTTATTTTGAAGAGTAAACACACAGAGGCAGACAATATGAAGCCTCTCTCTGTTGCTTGTCTCCTTTGAACCCTAAGCAATCGCCAGGTGAGGCAAACAAATTACCCAGCAGTCTGCGCATTGTTTGTGAACAGTTGCCTCATTTTCCCCCACCTGCCGTCCCATGAGAGAAGTTTTCCACATCCCAGTGTCACAGAGAAAGAAAACAGGCCTTGATATTCACACAGGTTCCAGCTCAAAAGCATTCAAGATCAGGAGTCACTGAACAGAAAAAAATGTGTGTTACTGATCTTTGCTGCCAACAGTAAATGCCGAAAATAGCTCAGTCGATTTTACAGTGATGAAACGAGGAAAGCATTGGCAAATCATTTCTGTAAATTATTAATACTTGAATTTTCCATTTCCAACCTGCAATTTATCCTATGTTTTTGAATTTTGCTGACAGCGCAATCGTGAGAGAAAATCTTGTATCTCTAACTTCCAAATAACTGAAACTGTTTAATTAAAAATGTTCACATGCTTGAGCAGAGTACTCACTTAGAAAGAGGAATATATAGGGATGCTGTTTTAGTGCTGTGAGTAAGTAGGAATAAATGCTTACCATGAAACTTAAACAAATACATGATATATACACCTTTGACAAATACATTTAAAAACTCAGTTTTTCACTATTCCTGACATTTAATCCTAGTAAATGTTCCCTGTCTTGGGTCAGTTAGGATCACCACTTATTTTAAGAATGTGAAATGTCAGAATAATACCAGAGAGAATGATTTATTTCAGCTTTTATTTCTTTCCTCACATTCACAGCGGGTCAGAAGTTTACGTACACTTAATAAGTATTTGGTAGCATTGCCTTTAAATTGTTTAACTTGGGTCAAACGTTTCAGGTAGCCTTCCACAAGCTTCCCACAATAAGTTGGGTGAATTTTGTCCCATTCCTCCTGACAGAGCTGGTATAACTGAGTCAGGTGTGTAGGCCTCCTTGCTCGCACACGCTTTTTGAGTCCTGCCCACAATTTTTCTATGGGATTGAGGTCAGGGCTTTGTGATGGCCACTTCAATACCTTGACTTTGTTGTCCTTAAGCCATTTTGCCACAAATTTGGAAGTATGCTTGGGGTCATTGTCCATTTGGAAGACCCATTTGCAACCAGACTTTCACTTCCTGACTGATGTCTTGAGATGTTTTTTCAATATATCCATATCATTTTCTTTCCTCCTGATGCCATCTATTTTGTGAAGTGCACCAGTCCCTCCTGCAGCACGCCCACAACATGACGCTGCCACCCCAGCAGTCTGTGCATTGTTTGTGCATTACCGTAGCCTAGTGGTTAGAGCATTGGACTAGTAACCAGAAGGTTGCAAGAGCAAACTCTGTTGTACTGCCCCTGAACAAGGCAGTTAACCTGCTGTCATTTTAAATAAGAATTTCTTCTTAACTTAACTTGCCTTCACAGTTAGGATGGTGTTCTTCAGCTTGCAAGCCCCCCCCCCCCTTTTCCCCCAAACATAACAATGGTCATTATGGCCAAACAGTTCTATTTTTCTTTCATCAGACCAGAGGATATTTCTCCAAAAAGTACATTCTTTGTCCCCATGTGCAGTTGCAAACCATAGTCTGGATTTTGTATGGCGGTTTTGGAGCAGTGGATTCTTCCTTGCTGAGAGGCCTTTCAGGTGATGTCGATATAGGACTTGTTTTACTGTCGATATAGGTAGGCCTTGAAATACATCCACAGGTACACCGGCAATTGACTCAAATTATGTCAATTAGCCTATCAGAAGATTCTGAAGCCATGACATAATTTTCTGGAATTTTCCAAGCTGTTTAGAGGCACAGTCAATTTAGTGTATATAAACTTCTGACCTACTAGAATTGTGATACAGTGAATTATAAGTGAAATAATCTGTCTGTAAACAACTGTTGGGAAAATTACTTGTATCAAGCACAAAGTAGATGTCCTAACCGACTTGCCAAAACTATTATTTGTTAACAAGATATTTGGGGAGTGGTTGAAAAACGAGATTTAATAACTCCAATCAAAGTATCTGTAAACTTCCGACTTAAACTGTATATATTTTTTACAGTTTAGTTTGATATTTTTTATAGAAAGTTTGTTAGCTACCTACAGTGGGGAGAAAAAGTATTTGATACACTGCCGATTTCGCAGGTTTTCCTACTTACAAAGCATGTAGAGGTCTGTAATTTTATCATAGGTACACTTCACCTGTGAGAGACGGGATCTAAAACAAAATCCAGAAAATCACATTGTATGATTTTTAAGTCATTAATTTGCATTTTATTGCATGACATAAGTATTTGATACATCAGAAAAGCAGAACTTAATATTTGGTACAGAAACCTTTGTTTGCAATTACAGAGATCATACGTTTCCTGTAGTTCTTGACCAGGTTTGCATACACTGCAGCAGGGATTTTGGCCCACTCCTTCAGGTTTCGGGGCTGTCGCTGGGCAATATGGACTTTCAGCTTTTCTATTGGGTTCAGGTCTGGAGACTGGCTAGGCCACTCCAGGACCTTGAGATGCTTCTTACGGAGCCACTCCTTAGTTGCCCTGGCTGTGTGTTTCGGGTCGTTGTCATGCTGGAAGACCCAGCCACGACCCATCTTCAATGCTCTTACTGAGGGAAGGAGGTGTTGGCCAAGATTTCACGAAACATGGCCCCACCCATTCTCCCCTCAATACGATGCAGTCGTCCTGACCCCTTTGCAGAAAAGCATCCCCAAAGAATGATGTTTCCACCTCCATGCTTCACGGTTGGGATGGTGTTCTTGGGGTTGTACTCATCCTTCTTCTTCCTCCAAACACGGCGACTGGAGTTTAGACCAAAAAGCTCTATTTTTGTCTCATCAGACCACATGACCTTCTCCCATTCCTCCTCTGGATCATCCAGATTTTAATCCATGATGGCATAGTGTGTTACTAATGGTTTTCTTTGAGACTGTGGTCCCAGCTCTCTTCAGGTCATTGACCAGGTCCTGCCGTGTAGTTCTGGGCTGATCCCTCACCTTCCTCATGACCATTGATGCCCCACGAGGTGAGATCTTGCATGGAGCCCCAGACTGAGGGTGATTGACTGTCATCTTGAACTTCTTCCATTTTCTAATAATTGCGCCAACAGTTGTTGCCTTCTCACCAAGCTGCTTGCCTATTGTCCTGTAGCCCATCCCAGCCTTGTGCAGGTCTACAATTTTATCCCTGATGTCCTTACACGGCTCTCTGATCTTGGTCATTGTGGAGAGGTTGGAGTCTGTTTGATTGAGTGTGTGGACAGGTGTCTTTTATACAGGTAATGATATCAAACAGGTGCAGTTAATACAGGTAATGAGTGGAGAACAGGAGGGCTTCTTAAAGAAAAACAAACAGGTCTGTGAGAGCCAGAATTCTTACTGGTTGGTAGGTGATCAAATACTTATGAAATGCAAAAAAATGAAAATGAATTACTTAAAATTCATACAATGTGCTTTTCTGGATTTTTGTTTTAGATTTTTTTTTTTTTCAATTTTTTTATTTGACCACGCAAGTCAGTGAAAAACAAATTCTTATTTTCAATGACAGCCTAGGAACAGTGGGTTAACTGCCTGTTCAGGGGCAGAACGACAGATTTGTAGTTTGTCAGCTCGGGGGTTTGAACTTGAAACCTTCCGATCACAAGTCCAACGCTCTAACCACTAAGCTACCCTGCCACCCCAGATCTCTTACAGTTGAAGTGTACCTATGATAAAAAGATTACAGACCTCTACATGCTTTGTAAGTAGGAAAACCTGCAAAATCGGCAGTGTATCAAATACTTGTTCTCCGCACTGTATATTAGTATAGCTGGATTTATGTACGAATGCAGACACACAGTTTGAATTTGGGACACTACAAAGCTATATCTATGCTGTGATTTGCCATTATATCTGAGGACCGAAAGGCCATACTGCATTACAGAAAAGAGGATGGTCAGTAGCCATTAGGGTGAGTGAGGGTATGTTAGCATATGTATGTAGACGAGACAGACAGGAGGAGAAAAAGCGTTGTAAGAAAAAAGAAAAGCCACCAATTTAGAAAGACCAGCATGAGGCTGGCTGCTCTGAAATTGATCTTGTGGGCATCATTAGTCTTTCAAATGTTCTCTTCTATGCATTCAATCCTGACGCAAGTTCCAGTAAAGCCTCTTTAAAAAACTCATAAATTAGGTCCGTGGATGAGCAGGGAGGGTACAGGAACTGCTTTCAGAAACAGCAGCCTTCTGTTGGGCTACGAGACAAATGCACTCTGAAATCACATCCATTATGTTGTGAATTATATATTTGAGGGGTGCAGCTGGGGAGTGGGACCCCAGGGGAGGGGTGGTTAAGGAATGTCTCTCCAGACAAGGGAGGGCCAGATCATGGGAGGCTCGCAGCACTGACCCCAAAGATCCAACAATATCTCCCATTAACGGGGTGCCATTAAAGCCAACATCATACCATTAACAAAATACAGCCACACTGCTTCCCTTGTGGTCCATTAACTCCTAAACTAATTCACCGCCTCCAGGTTTTTAGCAATGACTTCATTCTGCTGCTTCTGCAGAAGCTGAGATTACCTCAGTCTAGTAGTCTATGGGTTACGTACAGTATATTAGGGAAGCACTTAATGTAACATTGAACTAGTCAGACTACAGAGTGAAAGAACAGTGTGGGAGGGCTTGACCACCAAGTCAGAACCACATTTTGGAGTCTGACTTTGAATGAACTTGATGACAAATCAGACATTCTTACCTCAGGAGGGAAAGTGTTATTTCTGCTCAACACCTATGTCGACATGTGACCTTTAAAGAACATGTTTCTCCTAATTGCTGCAGAAATGTAATTGATTCCGCCATGTCTATGGAAAAGACAAGGAGGTGAATTGGGAGCATAAAAGTGTGCGGGCCTTTCTATTCTTTACAAAGACATTAGCCTCCTCACAGGTATATCATTACATAGCACACGGGTCCATTCTGACAGGTTTGGTCTGACTGCGCTGTGACAAAAGTGTTATTGAGGCAACTTCAAAATGGTATTGGCACTTGAAGACAACATTCTTGACATCAAAGTGTTCCTACTCTCAACACACCTCTTCAACAGGTATTGCATCAGACAGGAGGTGTCTGACTTTTCCTCTCCATATGACCAGCCATAAAATTATTCTCTTATTATTCCCTGCCTGAGGCAAAGCTAGCACACAAACAGCAGAGCATGAGCACAATTTCTAGGGCCAGTATCTGTCCTCTCTCTCAGACTGGGTTCGTTTGATATTCAATTTACCATTCAGTTCCATTTCATTAGAAGCTCTTAATAACAATGTCCCTGTAACAAACCACTTCACAAGTAAACCTGGACCCCCAAAACCGTCGTAGCTGGCCTATTATGTCAACAATGACAAAGAAAGGACCTTTGGAGTAGTCAGTTTAAACAAGTTTAAACAAGAACAAGCATAACGCTTTAAACAAGAACAAGCATAAAGCTATAGGCTGCTCTTAGCCTTTCGTGTATGAATGACTGGTGTTTTACCTGCATTCAGATACCTAGTATGTTTCAGACGGGCTAAATCAATTCTATGCTCGCTTCGAGGCAAGCAACACTGAGGCATGCATGAGAGCATCAGATGTTCCGGACGACTGTGTGATCACGCTCTCCGTAGCCGACGTGAGTAAGACCTTTAAACAGGTCAACATACACAATGCTGCGGGGCCAGACGGATTACCATGATGTGTGCTCCGGGCATATGCTGACCAACTGACATTTCACTGTGACAATGTCAGTGTCTTCTGACAATGTCAGTGTCTTCACTGACATTTTCAACATGTTCCCGATTGAGCCTGTAATACCAACATGTTTCAAGCAGACGACCATAGTCCCTGTGCCCAATAACACAAAGGCAACCTGCCTAAATGACTACAGACCCATAGCACTCACGTCCGTAGCCACGAAGTGCTTTGAAAGGCTGGTAATGGCTCACATCAACACCATTATCCCAGAAACCCTATACCCACTCCAATTTGCATACCGCCCAAACAGATCCACAGATGATGCCATCTCCATTGCACTCCACACTGCCCTTTCCCACCTGGACAAAAGGAACACTTACGTGAGAATGCTATTCATTGACTACAGCTCAGCGTTCAACACCATAGTACCCTCAAAGCTCATCACTAAGCTAAGGACCTGGGACTAAACACCTCCCTCTGCAACTGGATCCTAGACTTCCTGACGGGCCGCCCCCAGGTGGTGAGGGTAGGTAACAACACATCTGCCACGCTGATCCTCAACACTGGAGCTCCCCAGGGGTGGTAGCTATATTCCCTCCTGTACTCCCTGTTCACCCACGACTGCATGGCCAGGCACAACTCCAAAACCATCATTAAGTTTGTGCTACGGGTCTTTCTACGGGTCTTGCTATGTCCTCTCCTGTACTCCCTGTTCACCCACGACTGCTTGGCCAGGCACAACTCCAAAACCATCATTAAGTTTGCTGACGACACAACAGTGGTAGGCCTGATCACCGACAACGACGAGACAGCCTATAGGGAGGAGGTCAGAGACCTGGCCAGGTGGTGCCAGAATAACAACCTATCCCTTTATGTAACCAAGACTAAGGAGATGATTGTGGACTACAGGAAAAGGAGGACCGAGCACAGCCCCATTCTCATCGACGGGGCTGTAGTGGAGCAGGTTGAGAGCTTCAAATTCCTTGGTGTCCACATCAACAACAAACTAGAATGGTCCAAACACACCAAGACTGTCATGAAGAGGGCATGACAAAGGCTATTCCCCCATAGGAAACTAAAAGGATTTGGCATGGGTCCTCAGATCCTCAAAAGGTTCTACAGCTGCAACATCGAGAGCATCCTGACCGGTTGCATCACTGCCTGGTACGGCAATTGCTCGGCCTCTGACCGCAAGGCACTACAGAGGGTAGTGCGTACGGCCCAGTACATTACTGGGACTAAGCTGCCTGCCATCCAGGACCTCTATACCAGGCGGTATCAGAGGAAGGCCCTAAAAATGGTCAAATACCCCAGCCACCCCAGTTCTAGACTGTTCTCTCTACTACCGCATTGCAAGTGGTAACGGAGTGCCAGACTAGGACAAAAAGGCTTCTCAACAGTTTTTACCCCCAAGCCATAAGACTCCTGAACATGTAATCAAATGGCTACCCAGACTATATGCATTGTGTGCCCCCCCCCACCTCCACCTGCCAACCCCCTCTTTTACGCTACTGCTACTCTCTGTTCATCATATATGCATAGTCATTTTAACCATATCTACATGTACATACTACCTCAATCAGCCTGACTAACCGATGTCTGTATGTAGCCTCACTACTTTCATTGCCTCGCTACTTTATATAGCCTGTCTTTTTGCTGTTGTTTTATTTCTTTACCTACCTATTGTTCACCTAATACCTTTTTTGCAGTATTGGTTAGAGCCTGTAAGAAAGCATTTCACTGTAAGGTTTGATTTGATTTGATTCAGTTACAGGTAGTGTCTTCTCCTAAAGCATCCCCTGCAGAGTTCACTATTACCCCCTCCCTCTCTCTCGCTCTCTCTCCCCCAGTACCTGGTGCTTTGAACATTTGCCTTCCATGGGTGCTGGAGGGACCCCTTGTATTTATACTATCTGCATATGGTTGCATACGGTGCTGGTAGATACCGATCACAATTTGTGCCACAAAATACCACTGTTTAGGGTAAACTAAAAATGTTCCTTAGCCTGGATCATGCTAGCAGCCCCACTCCTCCCCTGGCTGTGTAGATGGCGGCGTGTGTGGAGGGAGTCAGGTGATAAGACCCCAAGGCTGATCACTAATATCAATGTGTAAACAAAACACCGTCCAGCTATTGATCTGAAAGTGCTTCATTAGATGGTGTAAGAAGCAGGAGCTGACATTTCCCTAATGCAAAACTAATGATTAATGGATGTATACACTCAGCAGAATCTACAGTTTCATTATTGTCAGATTTTAAAGCAAGGCCCACTTTGGCTATCAATAATATATGTCTTATGTTGTCAAAAAGCAAATACAAATATTCCCATTTGTTCAACTGACTACCGGCGATGGCTTTCATCTTGTGTAATTGCCATAGCGGTGCTTGATGCTTCCTTATGATCCCAGAAAGTAGTGTACTGTGTTGTGGAACATCTAATGACAGAACTGATCTTTCCACCCTTCCCAATGAAACAGACCAGGCCTGTCTTCCATTCCAATAAGTTCCACAGCCTGGTTGGTAATAAGAGGGCATTAGTGGTTGAATTCGGAGCATTTGTGTTCTGCTTGACATTCTAAACACTGGGTCAGAGGTCATTCAGAATGCTACACAGGCCAGATAACATGAATGAGCACACGGAATGCAGATAATAAACACAGATGATTAAATACCTGCATGGGCATCCTGTCTGTGTATTTTTAAATGTCCACTAACTGACATCACATGTTTTGGAGGACTGCTGTGACAGGTTGAAAATGAACATGAGCTACAGCACTCTACCAAAGTCGCCCAAAGTCTAAGGCTATATAAGAGACTCCAGCCATCCAAGTCATACATAGTTCTATCTGCTACCACACGGCATGTGGTACCGGGACCAAAAACCTCCTGTGTTTTTGTAGTTGTCTACATACCACCACAGACTGATGCTGGCAATAAAACCACACTCAATGAGCTGTACACTGCCATAAGCAAACAGGAAAATGCTCATCCAGAGGCGGCGCATCCTAGTGGCTCCTAGGCTCCTAGTGACTTTAATGCAGGGAAACTTAAATCAGTTTTACCAAATTTCTATCAGCATGTTAAATGTGCAACCAGAGAGAAAAAACTCTAGACCTGTAACGGCTGTCTTGGGTGGAAGAAGGAGAGGACAAAAGCGCAGCGTCGTTAATGTTCATCTTTTTAATAATAATCAAAACTGACCACTGAATAACAAAATAACAACGAAACAACCAAAACAGTTCTGTCTAGTGCAGACACACAAAGACTGAAAATAACCACCCCCAAAACATAATTGAAAACAGGCTACCTAAATATGGTTCTCAATCAGGGACAACGATTGACAGCTGCCTCTGATTGAGAACCATACCAGGCCAAACACAAAAATAGAAAATCATAGAAAAACTAACATAGACAACCCACCCAACTCACGCCCTGACCATACTAAAACAAAAGACAAAACAAAGGAACTAAGGTCAGAACGTGACAAGACCACCTTTACTCTACACACAGAGACGCGCACAAAGCTCTCCCTCACCCTCCATTTCACAAATCTGACCATAATTCCATCCTCCTGATTCCTGCTTACAAGCATAAATTAAAGCAGGAATCACCAGTGACTCTGTCTATAAAAAGTGGTCAATGAAGCAGATGCTAAACAACAGGACTGTTTTGCTAGCACAGACTGGAATATGTTCTGAGATTCCTCCAATGGCATTGAGGAGTACACCACATCAGGGGCTGGCTTCATCAATAAGTGCATCAATGACGTCGTCCCCACAGTGACTGTACGTACATTCCCTAACCAGAAGCCATGGATACAGGCAACATTCGCATTGAGCTAAAGGGTAGAGCTGCCGCTTCGAAGGAGCGGGACTCTAACCCGGAAGCTTATAAGAAATCCTGCTATTCCCTCCGACGAACCATCAAACAGGCAAAGTGTCAGTAGAGGACCAAGATCGAATCGTACTACACCGGCTCAGAAGCTCGTCGGATGTGGCAGGGCTTGCAAACTATTACAAACTACAAAGGGAAGCACAGCCGAGAGCTGCCCAGTGACACATGCCTACCAGACGAGCTAAATAACTTCTATGCTCGCTTCAAGGCAAGTATCACTGAAACATGCATGAGAGCATCAGCTGTTCCGGACGACTGTGTGATCACGCTCTCCACAGCTGATGTGTGTAAGACCTTAAAACAGGTCAACATTCACAAGGCCACAGGGCCAGATGGTGTCATGTTTTGTCTTATATTGTCTTGTCATTTTGCTTTTCCTTCTGTTCGTTTTCCCCCTGCTGGTCTTTTTAGGTTCGTTCCCTTTTTTCTCTCTCCCTCCCTCTCTCTCTTCTCTCTATCGTTCTGTTCCTGCTCCCAGCTGTTCCTATTCCCCTAATCAATCATTTAGTCTTTCCACTCCTGTTCCCTATCTTTTCCCCTGATTAGAGTCCCTATTTCTCCCCTTGTTTTCCGTTTCTGTCCTGTCGGATCCTTGTATATTGTTCACCGTGCTGTGTCTTTGTATCGCCCTGTCGTGTCGTGTTTCCCTCAGATGCTGCGTGGTGAGCAGGTGTCTGAGTCTGCTACGGTCAAGTGCCTTCCCGAGGCAACCTACAGTTTATGATCGAGTCTCCAGTCTGTTCTCGTCATTACGAGTGGAATTGTTTTTTATGCTTTATTTACCGCTCCGATTTGTCTAGGAGTATTGCAGATTTCCTTTACTGGATTAAAGACTCTGTTTTCGCCAAGTCGCTTTTGGGTCCTCATTCACCTGCATAACAGAAGGATCCGACCAAAGAATGGACCCAGCGACTACAGACGCTCGTAACACTGCCGTCGAGATCCAAGGAGCCATGCTCGGCAGACACGAGCAGGAATTGTCTGCTGCTCGTCATGCCGTGGAGAACCTGGCCGCTCAGGTTTCCGACCTCTCTGGACAGTTCCAGAGTCTTCGTCTCGTGCCACCTGTTACTTCCTGGTCTGCCGAGCCTCCGGAACCTAGGGTTAATAACCCACCTTGTTACTCCGGGCAGCCCACGGAGTGCCGCTCCTTTCTCACCCAGTGTGATATTGTGTTCTCTCTCCAACCCAACACATACTCTAGAGAGAGAGCTCTCGGGTTGCTTACGTCATATCACTCCTTACTGGCCGGGCTCGAGAGTGGGGCACAGCTATCTGGGAGGCAAGGGCTGATTGTTCTAACAATTACCAGAACTTTAAAGAGGAGATGATTCGGGTTTTTGACCGTTCAGTTTTTGGTAGGGAGGCTTCTAGGGCCCTGGCTTCCCTATGCCAAGGTGATCGATCCATAACGGATTACTCTATAGAGTTTCGCACTCTTGCTGCCTCTAGTGACTGGAACGAGCCGGCGCTGCTCGCTCGTTTTCTGGAGGGACTCCACGCAGTGGTTAAAGATGAGATTCTCTCCCGGGAGGTTCCTTCCAGTGTGGACTCTTTGATTGCTCTCGCCATCCGCATAGAACGACGGGTAGATCTTCGTCACCAAGCTCGTGGAAGAGAGCTCGCGTCAACGGTGTTTCCCTGCTCCGCATCGCAACCATCTCCCTCCTCTGGCTCAGAGACTGAGCCCATGCAGCTGGGAGGTATTCACATCTCGACTAAGGAGAGGGAACGGAGGATCACCAACCGCCTGTGCCTCTATTGCGGACTTGCTGGACATTTTGTCAATTCATGTCCAGTAAAGCCAGAGCTCATCAGTAAGCGGAGGGCTACTGGTGAGCGCTACTACTCAGGTCTCTCCATCTAGATCCTGTACTACTATGTCGGTCCATCTACACTGGACCGGTTCGGGTGCTACATGCAGTGCCTTGATAGACTCTGGGGCTGAGGGTTGTTTCATGGACGAAGCATGGGCTCGGAAACATGACATTCCTTTCAGACAGTTAGACAAGCCTACGCCCATGTTCGCCTTAGATGGTAGTCATCTTCCCAGTATCAGATTTGAGACACTACCTTTAACCCTCACAGTATCTGGTAACCACAGTGAGACTATTTCTTTTTGATTTTTCGTTCACCTTTTACACCTGTTGTTTTGGGTCATCCCTGGCTAGTATGTCATAATCCTTCTATTAATTGGTCTAGTAATTCTATCCTATCCTGGAACGTTTCTTGTCATGTGAAGTGTTTAATGTCTGCCATCCCTCCCGTTTCTTCTGTCCCCACTTCTCAGGAGGAACCTGGCGATTTGACAGGAGTGCCGGAGGAATATCATGATCTGCGCACGGTCTTCAGTCGGTCCCGAGCCAACTCCCTTCCTCCTCACCGGTCGTATGATTGTAGTATTGATCTCCTTCCGGGGACCACTCCTCCTCGGGGTAGACTATACTCTCTGTCGGCTCCCGAACGTAAGGCTCTCGAGGAATATTTGTCTGTGTCTCTTGACGCCGGTACCATAGTGCCTTCTTCCTCTCCGGCCGGGGCGGGGTTTTTTTGTTAAGAAAAAGGACGGTACTCTGCGCCCCTGCATGGATTATCGAGGGCTGAATGACATAACGGTTAAGAATCGTTATCCGCTTCCCCTTATGTCATCAGCCTTCGAGATTCTGCAGGGAGCCAGGTGCTTTACTAAGTTGGACCTTCGTAACGCTTACCATCTCGTGCGCGCATCAGAGAGGGGGACGAGTGGAAAACGGCGTTTAACACTCCGTTAGGGCATTTTGAGTACCGGGTTCTGCCGTTTGGTCTCGCCAATGCGCCAGCTGTTTTTCAGGCATTAGTTAATGATGTTCTGAGAGACATGCTGAACATCTTTGTTTTTGTCTACCTTGACGATATCCTGATTTTTTCACCGTCACTCGAGATTCATGTTCAGCACGTTCGACGTGTTCTCCAGCACCTTTTAGAGAATTGTCTCTACGTGAAGGCTGAGAAGTGCTCTTTCATGTCTCCTCCGTTACTTTTCTCGGTTCCGTTATTTCCGCTGAAGGCATTCAGATGGATTCCGCTAAGGTCCAAGCTGTCAGTGATTGGCCCGTTCCAAGGTCACGTGTCGAGTTGCAGCACTTTCTAGGTTTCGCTAATTTCTATCGGCGTTTCATTCGTAATTTCGGTCAAGTTGCTGCCCCTCTCACAGCTCTTACTTCTGTCAAGACGTGTTTTAAGTGGTCCGGTTCCGCCCAGGGAGCTTTTGATCTTCTAAAAGAACGTTTTACGTCCGCTCCTATCCTCGTTACTCCTGACGTCACTAGACAATTCATTGTCGAGGTTGACGCTTCAGAGGTAGGCGTGGGAGCCATTCTATCCCAGCGCTTCCAGTCTGACGATAAGGTTCATCCTTGCGATTATTTTTCTCATCGCCTGTCGCCATCTGAACGCAACTATGATGTGGGTAACCGCGAACTGCTCGCCATCCGCTTAGCCCTAGGCGAATGGCGACAGTGGTTGGGGGGGGCGACCGTTCCTTTTGTCGTTTGAACAGACCATAAGAACCTTGAGTACATCCGTTCTGCCAAACGACTTAATGCTCGTCAAGCCCGTTGGGCGTTGTTTTTCGCTCGTTTCGAGTTTGTGATTTCTTACCGTCCGGGTAGCAAGAACACCAAGCCTGATGCCTTATCCCGTCTTTTTAGTTCTTCTGTGGCTTCTACTGATCCCGAGGGGGATTCTTCCTTATGGGCGTGTTGTCGGGTTGACAGTCTGGGGAATTGAAAGACAGGTTAAGCAAGCACTCACGCACACTGCGTCGCCGCGCTTGTCCTAGTAACCTCCTTTTCGTTCCTGTTTCCACTCGTCTGGCTGTTCTTCAGTGGGCTCACTCTGCCAAGTTAGCTGGTCATCCCGGCGTTCGAGGCACTCTTGCTTCTATTCGCCAGCGCTTTTGGTGGCCGACTCAGGAGCGTGACACGCGCCGTTTCGTGGCTGCTTGTTCGGACTGCGCGCAGACTAAGTCAGGTAACTCTCCTCCTGCCGGTCGTCTCAGACCGCTTCCCATTCCTTCTCGACCATGGTCTCACATCGCCCTAGACTTCATTACCGGTCTGCCTTTGTCTGCAGGAAAGACTGTGATTCTTACGGTTGTCGATAGGTTCTCTAAGGCGGCACATTTCATTCCCCTCGCTAAACTTCCTTCCGCTAAGGAGACGGCACAAATCATCATCGAGAATGTGTTCAGAATTCATGGCCTCCCGTTAGACGCCGTTTCAGACAGAGGTCCGCAATTCACGTCACAGTTTTGGAGGGAGTTCTGTCGTTTGATTGGTGCGTCCGTCAGTCTCTCTTCCGGGTTTCATCCCCAGTCTAACGGTCAAGCAGAGAGGGCCAATCAGACGATTGGTCGCATACTACGCAGCCTTTCTTTCAGAAACCCTGCGTCTTGGGCAGAACAGCTCCCCTGGGCAGAATACGCTCACAACTCGCTTCCTTCGTCTGCTACCGGGTTATCTCCGTTTCAGAGTAGTCTGGGTTACCAGCCTCCTCTGTTCTCATCCCAGCTTGCCGAGTCCAGCGTTCCCTCCGCTCAAGCGTTTGTCCAACGTTGTGAGCGCACCTGGAGGAGGGTGAGGTCTGCACTTTGCCGTTACAGGGCACAGACTGTGAGAGCCGCCAATAAACGTAGGATTAAGAGTCCAAGGTATTGTTGCGGCCAGAGAGTGTGGCTTTCCACTCGCAACCTTCCTCTTACGACAGCTTCTCGTAAGTTGACTCCGCGGTTCATTGGTCCGTTCCGTGTCTCCCAGGTCGTCAATCCTGTCGCTGGGCGACTGCTTCTTCCGCGACATCTTCGTCGCGTCCATCCTGTCTTCCATGTCTCCTGTGTCAAGCCCTTTCTTCGCACCCCGTTCGTCTTCCCCCCCGTCCTTGTCGAGAGCGCACCTATTTACAAGGTACGTAGGATCATGGACATGCGTTCTCGGGGACGGGGTCACCAATACTTAGTGGATTGGGAGGGTTACGGTCCTGAGGAGAGGAGTTGGGTTCCGTCTCGGGACGTGCTGGACCGTTCACTGATTGATGATTTCCTCCGTTGCCGCCAGGATTCCTCCTCGAGTGCGCCAGGAGGCGCTCGGTGAGTGGGGGTACTGTCATGTTTTGTCTTATATTGTCTTGTCATTTTGCTTTTCCTTCTGTTCGTTTTCCCCTGCTGGTCTTTTTAGGTTCGTTCCCTTTTTTCTCTCTCCCTCCCTCTCTCTCTTCTCTCTATCGTTCCGTTCCTGCTCCCAGCTGTTCCTATTCCCCTAATCAATCATTTAGTCTTTCCACTCCTGTTCCCTATCTTTTCCCCTGATTAGAGTCCCTATTTCTCCCCTTGTTTTCCGTTTCTGTCCTGTCGGATCCTTGTATATTGTTCACCGTGCTGTGTCTTTGTATCGCCCTGTCGTGTCGTGTTTCCCTCAGATGCTGCGTGGTGAGCAGGTGTCTGAGTCTGCTACGGTCAAGTGCCTTCCCGAGGCAACCTACAGTTTATGATCGAGTCTCCAGTCTGTTCTCGTCATTACGAGTGGAATTGTTTTTTATGCTTTATTTACCGCTCCGATTTGTCTAGGAGTATTGCAGATTTCCTTTACTGGATTAAAGACTCTGTTTTCACCAAGTCGCTTTTGGGTCCTCATTCACCTGCATAACAGATGGATTACCAGGATGTGTACTGTGAGCATGCGCTGACCAACTGGCAATATCTTCACTAACATTTTCAACCACTTCCTGTTTGAGTCTGTAATACCAACATGTTTCAAGCACACCACCATAGTCCCTGTGCCTAAGAACAATAAGGTAACCTGCCTAAATAACTACCGACCGTGACCACTCACGTCTGTAGCCATGAAGTGCTTTGAAAGGCTGGTCATGGCTCACATCACCATTATCTCAGAAACCCTATACCTACTCCAGTTTGCATACCGCCCAAACAGATCCATAGATGATGCAATCTCTATTGCACTCCACACTTCCCTTTCACACCTGGACAAAAGGAACACCTATGTGGGAATGCTATTAATTGACTACAGCTCAGCGTTCAATACCATACTGCCTTCAAAGTTCATAACTAAGCTCAGGACCCTGGGACTAAACACCTCCCACTGCAGCTGGATCCTGGACTTCCTGACAGTATGCCCCCAGGTGGTAAGGGTAGGTGACAAAACATCCGACACGCTGATCCTCAACACAGGGGCCCCTCAGAGGTGCATGCACAGTACCCTCCTGTACCCCCTGTTCACTCATGACTCATGACTACATTTTCCGATGACACAACAGTGGTAGGCCTCATCACCGACAACAATGAGACAGCCTATAGGGAGGAGGTCAGACCTGACCATGTGGTGCAAGGACAGCAACCTCTCCCTCAAAGTGATCAAGAAAAAAGGAGATGATTGTGGACTACAGGAAAAGGAGGACCGAGCACACCCCCATTCTCATCGATGGGGCTGTAGTGGAGCAGGTTGAGAACATCAAGTTCCTTGGCATCCACATCACCAACAAACTAACATGGTCCAAGCACACCAAGACAGTCATGAAGAGGGCACGACAAAACCTATTCCCCCTCAGGAGACTGAAAAGATTTGGCATGGGTCCTCAGATCCTCAAAAGGTTCTACAGTTGCACAATAGAGAGCATCCTGACAAATTGCATCACTGCCTGGTATGGCAACTGCTCAGGCTCCGACTGCAAGGCACTACAGCTGGTAGTGTATACGGCCCAGTACATCACCGGGGCCAAGCTTCCTGCCATCCAGGACCTCTATAACAGGCGGTGTCAGAGGAAGGTCCTAAAAACTGTCAAGGACCCCAGCCACCCTAGTCAGAGACTGTTCTCACTGCTACCACATGGAAAGCGGTAGCGGAGCGCCAAGTCTAGGTCCAAGAGGCATCTAAACAGCTTCTAACCCCAAGCCATAAGACTCCTGAACATCTAATCAAATGGCTACCTAGACTATTTGCATCCCCCCCTCTTCTACACTGCTGCTACTCTCTGTTTTTATCATGTATAGTCACTTTAATAACTCTACCTACATGTACATATTACCTCAATTACCTCAACACCGGTGCCCCCGCACATTGACTCTGTAGTGGTACCCCCTGTATATAGCATACATAATTCTATTTTTATTTCTGTGTTTTGTGTCGCACCTGGAGGGTTGAAATATGATGGTATGTGTTTGTTTGCTTGGGTGCTATCCTCAGATCATAGCATCGTTTGCTTTCGCCGTAAAGTATTTTTGAAATCTGACAATTTGGCTGGATTCACAACAGGTGTAGCTTTAATTTGGAAAATTGAATGTGTGATTTCATGGAAGTTGAATTTTTATAGTAATTTATTTGAATTTGGCGCCCTGCATTTTCACTGAATGTTGGCCAGTTGGGACGCTAATGTCCCACATATCCCAGAGAGGGTAAACAATGTTTCCCATGCTTGTTCAATGAACCATAAAAATTTATGAACATACACCTGTGGAACGGTCATTAAGACACTAACAACTTACAGACGGTAGGCAAATAAGGTCACAGTTATGAAAACTTAGGACACTAAAGAGGCCTTTCTACTAAACTCTGAAAAACACCAAAAGAAAGATGCCCAGGTTCCCTGCTCATCTCCGTGAACGTGCCTTAGGCATGCTGCAAGGAGACATGAGGACTGCAGATGTGGCCAGGGGAATAAATTGCAATGTCCGTACTGTGAGATGCCTAAGACAGAGCTACAGGGAGACAGGATGGACAGCTGATCGTCCTCGCAGTGGCAGACCACGTGTAACAACCCCTGCACAAGATTGGTACATACAAATATCACACCTGCGGGACAGGTACAGGATGGCAGCAACAACGGCCTGAGTTACACCAGGAATGCACAATCCCTCCATCAGTACTCAGACTGTCCTCAATAGGCCGAGAGAGGCTGGACTGAGGGCTTGTAGGCCTGTTGTAAGGCAGATCCTCACCAGATATCACCGGCAACAATGTCGCCTATGGGCACAAACGCACCATCGCTGGACCAGACAGGACTGGCAAAAGTGCTCTTTTCACTGAAGAGTCGCGGTTTTGTCTCACTAGGGGTGATGGTTGGATTCACGTTTATCGATGAAGGAATGAGCGTTACACAGAGGCCTGTACTCTGGAGCGGGATCAATTTAGAGGTGAAGGGTCCGTCATGGTTTGGGGCAGTGTGTCACAGCATCATCGGACTGAGCTTATTGTCATTGCAGGCAATCTCAATGGTGTGCGTTACAAGGAAGACATCCTCCTCCCTCATGTGGTACCCTTCCTGCAGGCTAATCCTGACATGCATCTCCTGCATGTCAATGCCACCTGCCATACTACTCATTCTGTGCGTTATTTCCTGCAAGACAGGAATGTCAGTGTTCTATCATGGCCAGCGAAGAGCCCAGATCTCAATCCCATTGAGCACGTCTGGGACGTGTTTGATGGAAGGGTGAGGACTAGGGCCATTCCCCCCAGAAATGTCTGGGAACTTGCAGGTGCCTTGGTGGAAGAGTGGGGTAACATCTCACAGCAAGAACTGGCAAATCTGGTGCAGTCCATGAGGAGAAGATGCACTGTTTGTCACATGTCTGTGGAACTTGTTCAGTTTATGTCTCTGTTGTTGAATCTTGTTATGTTCATAAAAATATTTACAGTTTGCTGAAAATAAACGCAGTTGACATTGAGAGGACATTCCTTTTTTTGCTGAGTTTATATATATATTTTTTTGTGCACACTCTGTCACACCCAGATCTGTTTCACCTGTCCTTGTAATTGTCTCCACCCCCCTTCAGGTTTCGCCCATCTTCCCCATGAATCCCCTGTGCTTCATATGTCAGAGTGGGGGCGGTCCTGTCCAGGCGTTTTGTCCGGGACCTCAAGCTACATCCCTGCACTGCCTTCTCCCACCATCTCAACGCCACAGAAAGGAACTACGATGTGGGGAATCGTGAGCTCCTCGCAGTGAAGATGGCATTGGAGGAATGGAGGCAGTGGCTGGAGGGGGAAGTCACCCATTCATCGTGTGGACCGACCACAAGAACCTGGAGTATCTCCGTACCGCCAAGCGCCTCAACTCCAGGCAAACCAGATGGGCCCTGCTGTTCACACGGTTCAACATCTCCCTTTCGTACCGGCCGGGATCCAAGAATGTCAAGCCGGATGCACTGTCCCGCTGCTATAGCCCTACGGGTACCACCCCGGAGCCCGAGACCATCCTTCCCACCTCGTGCCTGGTGACAGCACTCAACTGGGGTATAGGTAAACAGGTCTGGGAGGCGCAGAGGTCCCAGTCGAAACTTGGGGAGGTCCTGGTAATCAGATGTTTGTGCCTGATGCTGTCCTCTCTGCCGTCCTGGATTGGGCCCATTCCTCCAGGCTTGCCTGTCACTCAGGCTCCCGTCACACCCTGGCCTTCGTGCGCCAACGCTTTTGGTGGCATACGATGGTTCCGGATGTTGCTGCGTTTGTCTCCGCCTGCACTGTCTGTGCTCAGAATAAGACTCCTCGGCAAGCTCTGGCTGATCTTCTGCAACCACTACCTGTCCCTCACCGGGCCTGGTCCCACATATCCCTGGATTTCTTCACGGGTCTCCCCCCGTCTGAGGGCAACAGTGCCATCCTGGCTGTGGTCAACTGGTTTTCCAAGGCCGCTCAATTAATTCCTCTCCTCAAACTACCCTCAGCCAAGGAGACGGCCCAGCTCATGGTGCAACAAGTCTTCCGGATCCATGGACTGCCCGTGTACATGGTCTCCGACCGGGGTCCTCAGTTCTAGTCCCGGTTCTGGAAGGCATTCTGCACCCTCATTGGGTCATCGGCCAGCCTGTCCTCTGGGTTCCACCCACAGTCCAATGGCCAGTCGGAGCGAGCCAACCAAGATCTTGAGACCACTCTGCTCTGCCTGGTCTCTGCCAACACCACCTCCTGGAGCCAGCAGATGGTGTGGGTTGAGTACGCCCACAACACTCTTCCCTGTTCTGCCACGGGCCTATATCCTTTTGAGTGTTCCCTGGGGTATCAGTCCTGACTCTGTCCTGACTCTGAGCCCGTCTGACCACTCTGCCTGCCCCTGACCCCGAGCCTGCCTGCCGAACCTGTACCTTTGCCCCACCTCTGGTTTACTGACCCCTGCCTGCCTTGATCTGTCTATTGCCTGCCCCTGTTGGAATATTAAACCATTGTCAATTCGACGTGTCTGCATCTGGTTCTTCCCTTGATACCTGATACATTCACTACTCTACCCACACACCCACACACTCACACATACTACACTGACACTCCAACACACATAATTACACTCCATATTCTCACACACAAGCATATTGACGCCACAGACACACACACACTCACACAAAGACACTCTCTTCACATACGCTTCCGCTCTGTTTATTATATATCATGTCTTGAGTGTCTTCCTTGCTGAAATAATATTGTTTACTCTGCTTTAGAAAATGGATAGTCCAAATGCTTTACAGATGGTAATACTATCAACAAACTATCTGTTGATAAGCAACTGCTTGCTAAGGTTAGGGTTAGGTTTAGAATAAGGGTTAGAGTAAGGGTTAAGGTTAGGGCTATGGTGAAGTTTAGGGTTAGGATAAGGGTTAAGGTTAGGGTTAAAGCTAGGGTTAGTAGATGGTTAGTTGAAATGTTACTGATAGTCTGTAGAGAATTTACAGATGCACTAACCATATAAAGTGTTTAACAGGAAGTAGCATCCAATGTGCTGGACAAAACAGAGAAAGCTTTCTGAGTGGGACTTGGCACACTCTTTGGAAGAGAAACAAACATCACTTGAGAATGTGTTATTCTTTGGCTGGATTATGAGTGAAAGATATCCCTCTTGGGGAGTAAGATTTGTGTGTAGTAATTCACCTGGGACAGGTGTGACCGACGTCCATCACTGATGAGCAGTGCTGGCCCCGCATGTCACCAACACCAAATAATGACCCACCTTCCTCAAAGGAGAGCCCACCCCAGGTCACAAACAGCCATTCTAAGGTTCTGGGTTAGGCTGCCAAAGTTTCTGCCTGTTGAACCTGAGGTCAATGTTGAGCCATGGATCTAGAGTAGAGTGCAGTGATCCCCCCCCACTCCCTCAGAGAGATAACCACAGAAATTAAGGAGAGAAAGAACGCCGTGTAGGTCCAATGACAGACTGAGCACACAGTCCACTGACTAACATGAATCCCTCCAGGACAGCACGAGTTGAAAACACAAGACTTTCACTGTCTCCACGCCCGGCCTCGCTGGCAAAGAGCGACAGTTACAACTTGTGACAAAAAACGATGGTATTTTTCAAACTGGTTGAGCATGATACAGGCTATAAAGCTTGGGGTCAGTAAGTTTTAATACCTGCAGATGTGTTTTTCAATTAAAGTGTGCAATGCAAAGCGGTTCCCCAACAGGCAACTGTACAGAAAATATAGATTAATTGTCGGAGTAGAGGACCTTGTGCATTTCAGGTAAAACAACAACAATGTTTATATCCCAGGACAAATTAGCTAGCAACAGCAAGCTTGCTAGCTAAATTGCCTTAAATGTTTAATGCTTTTCCACCTGTCCTCAAATTAATATAATTGGTTCAGAGTTTGTTTTGATATTTCAACCTGCGTGTCCTGATCGTTTCTGGTGTGGGGGTACAAAATCAACATGCACGCAATGGCGCATGCTAGGCGCACGCCATTTGTAATAATTTCTATGCCGTGATTTTGTCGGGATTACAGTAAGCCTAAAATGGTAAGTCTACTACATACAGTACAGAACAAGAGTAATATATGTTTGCCTTTTACCCATTATTATAAAACATTTATGAGAAATTGCATACATTCAAATGTCATTCAAGCTCTTCAAGAAAATGGCATACTTCAGCGACACTTCCCTTCACAATTACAAGCAAAATTGCTTATATAAGTTCACTGCAGACTGCCGTCCAATTACACCTTTTTCAAAGGCTTGAAAACACAGGGGTATTATAAAACTACAATTAATACACTTTATATACTGTGTGGGATAGAGAACATTAAATCTGGACTTGGTAAGATTGTTACCTTCTTCAGATTCAAAGGAGAGAAGTTGAACACTTGTATTTTAACTTCAAATCAATCTATTGTTAGAACTGTCACCGCACATTGAGAATTACCATTCACTTCGATGTCTCTTGCTTATGAGCATTCATTCTCAGGCATAACATATTTTCATTAGTTTTACTACAAATGACTCGATGGCCATTACTTTTTCTCCTGCTATCATCACACGAGAGCAGCCATATATCAACATAAGTGCTTTAAACCACTTAGCCTGGCGCCATGATATGCGTATTTCCCTATTATCCACTCCTGTTTGTCTATAGAGAACAATTTCCAACACTGGTGCTTTTGAGCAGGAGCTTTGCAGATTCCCCTGATAATGAGCTGAGTTGCCTTCACTATCACCAGCAGCAGAAAGACACAATAACCTCACAGAAGCCTGTCGATAAGCAACATTTCAGCTGTATGACTCATATCCTTCCAACAAAATCAATCCCCGCAGCAAACATCTCCTGATTAAAGAGTCTGTTGGCTTGGAGAGCAATTGGGCCGGATCCTCATACTTTGAATAGTCAAATGAAAAACCTCCTCTAGAACATTCTGTATTTACAGAACAACAGCCTCTCAACAGTCCACACGGACAAAAGAACAAGCAACAGCAACATTCTGAGTGGGGATCACAACATAAGACAACACTGTATGAAGCATGAACATCAATGAAGAATGTATGTATATCAGAACCCGGAAAAGTGCCGTCTGGTGCCGAAGGGTGACAAAGCGATCCAATTACTGGCGAGGACATCTGGAGACATTACTGTCTGGGTAAATGTGCATGTAATGGCAGACAGGGGTAGTGATGATCTCCACTGTGATGCATTGCCTGTGTCATATCTGTTTATAGGCAAACACACAGTGGCAAGGCTTGGAGCATGGGATAGGTAATCCAGAGATTTCTTCAGAGAGAGAGGGGGAATGCCATACACATTCATCCCTACAACACATAAACTAATATGACTAGTCAATTGTTATGCATTTTCCATTGTGACAATCTCTTATTGCATAACCCGGAGGATTTAAATGAGATCACTATCATTACATTAGGAAAAGCGATATCCTCTCCTCGCTGTATCTACTACAGGTGAGAAAGCAAACAAATTCATAATGGATTATGGCACCTCCATTACTCAAAATGAAACACCTGGAAGTTTATTTTACAATTCCTTTGATCTCATATACTGGGCTAGTACTTCGAATAATGCAGCATTTACTTGACACAGAACTATGCAACTGAATTTATTTGTGATTCCTTAGAAAACATTATTCCTTCTCTCTAACATGAAGGGTTTTTCTAAAGCAAAAGACTCCATCATTGTAGAGCAGATTCTAGTGTTTCATTGCAAATTCCTGTGTTCCATCTTAAGCGGTCCTGAATGATGAGTGGGAAAATGTCACGGTTTAACACAGTGTTTCCCAAACTCGGTGCTGGGGACCCCAAGGGTTCTGATTAAAATTATCAAAGCTTGATGATTAGTTGATTATTTAAATCAGCTGTGTAGTGCTAAGGCAAAAAACAAAATGCGCACCCCTTGGGGTCCCGAGTACCAAGTTTGGGAAACCCTGGTTTAACAGCTCCGATGGGAGTTAAAGTACTTTTTAGAATTCTCTGCAGGAGCATGGGGCAACTTGACCTCTCAAGATGGGTCCCATTAGACAATTAGGTTCTCCATCTAATTAGTGCACAAGAGGTTCTTCGCGTACCCACTAATGTCTGACTGTAAGAGCCTACGTCGGACAGGAGAAGCAGGTATGGGGAGTCAGACATTTATTCGGGAACAGACATAGAACAAGACAGGAACAGCGTCAGCACACAGGTAACACGGACATATGACAAACAATGTTGCAGCGGGGAACAGAGCTGGGGAACTAACAAAATATAGGTGATGTAATAAACAGGTGATCGAGTGAGTCCAGGTGAGTCTAATATCACTGAAGTGCGTGACGAGGGAAGGCAGGTGTGCGTAAGGGATGGTGGCAGGAGTACGTAATGTAGGCCAGGCTGACGCCCTCGAGCGCCAGGGTGGAAGAGCGGGAGCAGGTGTGACACTGACAATGGAAGTGTTCAAATACAACTACTGCACAGTAGCAACTAGCTAATCAAACCCAGTTTTACATGGCATTCATCATCAACGGCGTCCATACAGTGACACATTTGCAAGAAGATAATTTTACTTCACTAAACGTGAAATGGTTCAACATCTAAGATAATTGGGCTTGTGTGAATAATTCAGAGTATTTAAAGTTAATTCTAAAACTACACTGTATTGTATATACCTTCTATATAAACAGTAAATTGTTTTCTTGCTCACAGGGTAGTTTTAAGAGTATCACGTCCTTAATAAGAACATAATCAACTAGTGACTGACCAGTGAATATATCTAGTTCTCAACCTCACCAGAAACCTTTTAAAGTACTTTTTATAATTTGGTAAAAGGAAGAATTCAGCTTTTTGTTTAGAATCTATAAAATATTCACTAAAATGTATTGTTACAAATGATCACAAAAGCCTTGGTTCTGGCTTTTTCATGTATACATCAGGTGAAGGAACTTCATACATCCAAGGCTAATACGAGGCTTTGAATTCCAGGCAGCGAGAGCTCCACAGCCAGATAGGTTTCAGCATAAAAACCACTCTTTTACAAAGCCCTTTACCACCTGGGATTTACAGCCAGGAATCCAACGCATGAGAGGAAGCATGCATTTGAAACTTCCTGAGCAAGATGTTTAAGACCTAAAAGAATGCTTCAAAGAAACTAAGGAAGAGTACACTCTGCACTCTTGACATGTGAATGTGCTGTATTTTTACCAGTTTACATACCCTGGCATGCAAAAATGGCAGGCGTTTAGTCTCCAGAAAGCAGAGATATGCAGTGACTGCATGTCTGTCCCTTGTTGAAAGTTAGGGACTCTGGGATTGAATGACAACTCCTGCAAGTTCACCTGAAGCAGCATGTAATCTTAGATAGCTCCAGGCTCCACAGTGTGCCACCATCTCAGAAGGATAGATGAGGGACATCAGCAGTGCTAGAATGGGGGACTACTGAGGTCAAATGCAGACATAAAACACTTATGTTTGGATCCCTGGGGCAGGATTCTTCATGGAGCACCACTAAATATGACACTGTCTTTTCATGGCTGAAAATTGCAAAATAACATTGGAATGAATAGAGACCACTCACTACTGACGTTACTGACCAAACAGAAAGCGATTTAAAAGTGAAAGGGAAAATTGCATGACATTTTATTGCCCACCGCTTCGAATTTCTGCTTTATCTTTAGCACAATGCCATTGTCATCACAATAGACCACTCTGGACTGCAGAGCAATAGTACCATCCTATTCAGCCCTGACCCCATGTAAATATGTGGCAATATAATCACTTTATGGGGAGTGTAAATCTTGGCCGTTTACCCATTGACCTTTAGTGGGTCAGGTTAAGTTCCTAGTGCTTGGGGCTCCCCTGGCTCTTAATAGGCTCTCAATAATGGAACACACTGTTTTTGCTTTGTCTCTTTTCAGAAAACACCAGGCAACGTGAGGAAAAGAAGAAGAGAAATGATCTTCTATGAGTTCTGAGAACTCACGTGCCAAAAAGGGTGGGTCCTTGGGGAACCATGTGTGACTACCAATCCAGATAATGGTATAGCTAATGAACTATTCTAATTAAATCACACCTAGTAGTTATAATAATAATAATAATATATGCCATTTAGCAGATGCTTTTATCCAAAGCGACTTACAGTCATGTGTGCATACATTCTACGTATGGGAGGTCCCGGGAATCGAACCCACTACCCTGGCATTACAAGCGCCATGCTCTACCAACTGAGCTACTAGTAAAAAGCTTACAGCTTTCCAATGTAATATTTCAACTAAGATCATTGTGTCATTCGGATGAGCCACGTCATTAGCTTTTCATATGGACCAGAGCTACTTTCCCCCAGTAGGCTTGGCTTGCCTTGCGCATATGAGAGGTGGGCGAACAGGGGGAAGATCCTCAATGCCCTCCCAGAGGGGTGTGTGTTGTTCCATCTTCATGACAAAGAGAGGAGTCGGCAGGAGAAGTCACCATCATACCATGCATTTGTTTCAAAAGAAACTTGCTTCACAATACCGTCGGGGGGAGTCCGCAGGAAACTAGAGAAAGCAGGAGGGATAGTGTGAATAACAAAAGCGAGAAACAACCTCACATTTTTGTCCCAAAACAGGGGCAGAGCTGATTTCAGTGCGCTGTAGGCTTTCACCAAAACCAAAGATATCCTCATGCATTTCAATGGGTGTATTTCAGCATACGGGACTAGTGAGAGAGTGCTGTTGTAGTCGTTTCACTCCTGTTGTTAAGGCTTTCTCGAAAATGTAGTCACTCCCTTCATATAACAGATAAGGCATTTTTTGTGTGTGAATAGCAAAGTGCTATGATGAAGAAAGATTGCTGTGAGAAAATGGGGAGTGAAATAGATAGAGACTCTAAGGCTGGCATCTTCATTCAAAGAAATACCAGGGTGTTCTGTGCCTTTCTACAAAATTGTAACATTTTGGCTTTCACGCAGGAATGTGTGACTGGAAATGTAATCTATATGTAAAACATGTCCTATATCTTTTAAGCTGTCTAATGAAAACCCACCCAGGCCATTATAACCTGTCTAACCAGTGACAATACAAACCGAGTTGTGAGTTTTCTGGATAAGGGGGGATTAAGGGGAAATCTCAATCATGACTGTTGAAACAGAACGTATATCCCACTCCTCTCTAAAATTGGGATGAGCCAATCACACTAGCTAGTGTAATTGAGACTCCTTTGGCTGTTTTACTGATACCCCTGTAGTAAAACTGTCACAGGCAGACAAAATACTTTTTTCACCGGTGAGTCATTGCTTGAGACTGATTACATTGGCCACACAAGCCCTTTCATTTTCTCAAAGGAAAGCTGTACATCTTATCGCTGTGTGTGTCCAGTCTGTAAATACTCTCTTTTACATTACGGAAAAACACTGTTTTCTGGGCTGGCTTACATGTCCTCATTGTTGCCTGACTACAGTTCTGTAGGTCGGAAACATTTTACATCACATCAGTGAATCCTGAGCTTTTAACAGAAAGTGCCAATACTTTTCCCTAAACTAAGTGAATACTGAGAATTGAACATTTCAGGGGAGAAATCAGAGACTGAACCAGAGTGAATAAATCTACTATGCTAGACGTGTGCATATTTGGGGACAGCCGAATTGGCCCGCGGGCCGCCAGTTGGGGAACCCTGCCCTGTTGGCTAGCTAACCCTCATCCACTGCATTTGGGTAAAAGGATAGGTTCTATCTTTGACCCACCCCTTTTCTCAAGAGGCCTCAAAGTGGATTATAACTAAATTAGTCTCTGTGACCCTAATCTGAAATTAAATGAAAAAGACGCAGAGCCACAATAGAGCAATTGCTTTACTTGAATTAATATGTCCTCCCTCTCCCAGATTGCCAAAAGCGAGAAGACCCTTATCGAAATATACAAGTTATTTTATTTTTCCCCCCAGAACATGAATGATACTTTGGGAATACTGAGAAAAGCAAGAGATACCTTCAGAGAATGAAACCATTTAAACTAGAGGTCGACCAATTAATCGGAATGGCCAATTAATTAGGGCCGATTTCAAGTTTTCATAACAATCGGAAATCGGTATTTTTGGGCGCCGATTTCCAAATTATTTTTGTATTTTTTATTTTATACCTTTATTTAACTAGGCAAGTCAGTTAAGAACACATTCTTATTTTCAATGACGGGCTAGGAACGGTGGGTTAACTTCCTTGTTCAGGGCCAGAACGACAGATTTTCACCTTGTCAGCTCAGAGGATCCAATCTTGCAACCGTACAGTTAATGCTCTAACCATTGCACTCCACGAGGAGCCAGCCTGTTACGCGAATGCCGTAGAAGCCAAGGTAAATTGCTAGCTAGCATTAAATTTATCTTGTAAAAAACAATCAATCATAATCACTAGTCATAACTACTAATCCAGTTTAGCAGGCAATATTAACCAGGTGAAATTGTGTCATTTCTCTTGCGTTCATTGCACGCAGAGAGAGTCAGGGTATATGCAACAGTTTGGGCTGCCTGGCTCATTGCGAACTATTTTGCCAGAATTTTACGTAATTATGACATAACATTGAAGATTGTGCAATGTAACAACAATATTTAGACTTAGGGATGCCATCAGTTCGATAAAATACCGAACAGTTCCGTATTTCACTGAAATAATAAACGTTTTGTTTTCTAAATGATAGTTTCCGGATTCAACCATATTAATGACCAAAGGCTCGTATTCTGTGTTATTATGTTATAATTAAGTCTGTTTGACTGAGCAGCAGCAGGCCCGTAATCATTCATTCAAACAGCACCTTTGTGCGTTTTGCCAGCAGCTCTTCGCAAGCACAGCACTGTTTATGACTTCAAGCCTATCAGCCTAATGGCTGGTGTAACCAATGTGAAATGGCTAGCTAGTAAGCTGGGTGTGCGCTAATACAGTTTCAAACGTCACTCGCTTTTAAATTTGGAGTAGTTATTCCCCTGCAACTGCACATGGGGACAAAGATTGTACTTTTTGGAGAAATGTCCTCTGGTCTGATGAAACAAAAAATGAACTGTTTGGCCATAATGACCATCGTTATGTTTGGAGGAAAAAGAAGGAAGCTTGCAAGCCGAAGAACACCATCCCAACCGTGAAGCACGGGGGTGACAGCATCATGTTGTGGGGGTGCTAATAATTGTCATTATTACAAATAAATAAATAAATCAGCCGATTAATCGGTAGTGGCTTTTTTGGGCCTCCAATAATCGGCATCGGCGTTGAAAAATCATAATCGGTCGACCTCTAATTTAGACTCTAACACATTGCTCATGGCAATTTCCTATGACATACATAAAATGTCAGTTCAAACACAACATTGACAGTCCCGCAATGCCTTTGAAGGAAATTAAGAGCTACCAGTGTGAGTTGAGACTTTGTAAAGCTGGATAAAAGGGGTATGTTTATTGGGTATGATGTGTGATTGAGGCCCTTTTCAATAATTAATATCTAAATGAGGGGTAGGAAATGAATTCAGAAAAGGCGTGAAAGACACTCATAGGAATAAGTCTATAGTCGTGTATACCAAATTGGCGGTAATGCAAGGCACAAATAACTAAATAAAAACATCCATATTTTCAGTATCATGACATTTCTCACATCATATCATGATCTGCAGATTGAAGGCCTATAAATTTAAGGGTAATGTACAAGATGATGATGTCATCATGAGTGACATCCTCTATGTTCAGAGCTAAGAAGAGTGACATTTTCCTCATGGTTAATAGCACAAGGGCTCCCCCTGTCACCGCCCTGTAATACTGTCATAAAACATGTAATTAGCATATCACTGTAGGACATCTAGTTAATAATTATATTACATTAGTATTATCTGATATCAATGTCTTGCACCACCCGCATACAATTTGCTTTGTAAATAGAATCTGGATCATAAACATCTACAATTAAGGATGAATAGATTCATGTTATTGTGCTTTCCATCCATGAAACAAAATGTTGCATGAAGGGTCACATTGCATAAGGAGTCAATGGGAGATAGAACAACCACCTCTAAACAAGACGTGAAATACACAGTCATACAAATAAACAGGTACAAAATCACAAGTGCAAACTGAGAATACAGATCGTCCAAGTCTTCCTCTGCACCAGTCATCTGAACATGTATCTATAATGTCATGACAAAAACTGGTTGCGGAGTGTGAGAAAGTGGCTGAATACATTTCAAGGAGGTTTCGCTCAGACAATGAAACCGTGTGGTCCCCATGAGAACAGGGTCCGGATTAGTCCTTTAGCAAATGAAGAGCCCCACTTGCTTGACGAGTAATACCAGGTGTGACACTGAATGGTGTCTATTCCATGAGGGGGGGGGGGGTCACAGCTCTCAGTGTTTGAGCCGGAGGAACTGCTTTTAACAACCTGAACAGGTGTAGCTTTTTCGAGCGTCTGTTTCTCTCTAAAACAACAGAATCAGAATCACCAAGTACATTTACACATACTCAGAATGTGACTTGGTGATATGGTGCTGCTAGTAATAGACAACCCTTAGAGACAGAATACAGACAGAGGAATTTAAACAAAGTGTATCTACATTATATACAACTAGGTAGAGTGAGAATAACACTATAAGAGAATGAGTAGTGGGTAATCAAATATACAAATTGTCACGCCCTGACCATAGAGAGCCCTTGTTTTGCTATGGTGTAGTAGGTCAGGGCGTGACTAGGGGGTATTCTAGTTTAATATTTCCATGTTGGTGTTTTGTATGATTCCCAATTAGAGGCAGCTGGTAATCATTGTCTCTATTTGGGGATCATATTTAAGTAGATATTTTTCCCATTTGCATGTGCACCACGTTTAGTTGTTCGTTTATTGTTTTTTTTTCTTTAAGTTTCACTTTGCAATAAATATGTGGAACTCAACATCCTTGGTCCCGTTCTTACGACAACCGTGACAGAATATCCCACCAACCAAGGACCAAGCAGCGTGCAAGGATGGGAAAAATAAGTTGGACCTGGGAAGAAATCATGGAAGGATAGGAGACCCTTCCTTGGCAGGAGTCGCAGAGGACGCAAGAAGGACGGCGACGACGCCGGGGACCGCGGCCACAGAAACTCCAATAATTTTTGGGAGGGGGACACATGGAGCTGGCGGCTGAGCAGAGGGAAGAGCCAGAGAACATCTGGGAGGAGATAGAGAGGTGGTCGGTCGACCCAAGTTGAGTACCAGAGGCCGCCTCAGAGTCGATGGAACAGTGTGAGGAGGGATACCGGAGAATGGAGTTGGCTAGGAGTATGCGGCAACGCAGGCGTTCGGAGGAGCGTGTCATCAGTCCGGTGAAACCTGGGCTGGCTCCATGCATCTGGCCTCCAGTGTGCCTCCCCAGTCCGGTACATCCTGTGTCTCCTCCTCGCACTTGCCCTGAGGTATGTGTCACCAGTCCGGTACCACCTGTGCCGGCTCCACGCACCAGGCCTCCAGTGCGTCTTCCCAGTCCGGTACGTCCTGTGCCTCCTCCTTGCACTCGCCCTGAAGTGTGTGTCACCAGTCCGGTGCCACCTGTACCGGCTCCACGCACTAAGCCTCCAGTGCGCATTCACAGTCCAGAGCTTCCGGCGACGGTTCACAGTCCAGAGCTTCTGGCGACGGTCCACAGTCCGGAACCTCCAGCGACAGTCAACGATCCGGAACCTCCAGCGACAGTCAACGGTCCGGAACCTCCAGCAAGGGTCAACGGTCCGGTACCTCCAGCAAGGGTCAACAGTCCGGATCCTCCAGCGACAGTCAACGGTCCGGATCCTCCAGCGACAGTCAACGGTCCGGAACCTCCAGCAAGGGTCAACGGTCCGGAGCTTCCAGGCAAGGTGTCCAGTCCAGCTCCAGGGCAGGAGCCTTCCTCTGTGCCGGTGGCCAGTCACGGCACGGTGTCCAGTCCCGCTCCATGGCAGGAGCCTTCCTCTGCGCCGGTGCCCAGCTCCATGGCCGGAGCCTTCTTCTGCGCCGATGCCCAGTCCAGGCACGGCGTTCAGCCTGGCGCAATGGTCGGATCCGGGATCTGGGGGGGGGCTATGACCCGCACCGGAGCCGCATACCGAAACTAGTCACCCCCCCATTTGGTTTCAGGTTTTGCGGCTAGAGTCCGCACTTTTGGAGGGGGGGGGGGGGGGTACTGTCAGGCCCTGACCACAGAGAGCCCTTGTTTTGTTCGCTATGGTGTAGTAGGTCAGGGCTTGACTAGGGGGTATTCTAGTATAATATTTCTATGTTGTGTTCTGTTTTATATTTTCTATGTTGGTGTTTTGTATGATTCCCAATTAGAGGCATCTGGTAATCATTGTCTCTAATTGGGGATCATATTTAAGTAGATATTTTTCCCACCTGTGTTTGTGGAATATTGTTTCGTGTTTGTGCATGTGCACCACATAGTCACATTTAGTTGTTCGTTTATTGATTTATAGTTTTTTTTAAAAGTTTCAATGCAATAAATATGTGGAACTCAACATACGCTGCTGCGCCTTGGTCCTTACGTCAACCGTGACACAAATAATATTTATAGTATCAGAATGAAAATAAACTACATGACCAAAAGTATGTGGACACCTGCTCGTTGAACAATTCTCATTCCAAAATCATGGGCATTAATATGGAGTTGGTCCCCCCTTTGCTGCTATAACAGCCTCCACTCTTCTGGGAAGACTTTCCACTGGATGTTGGAACATTGCTACAGGGACTTGCTTCCATTCAGCCACAAGAGCATTAGTGAGATTGGGCACTGATGTTGGGTGATTAGGCCTGGCTTGCAGTCGGCGTTCCAATTCATCATTAAGGTGTTCGATGGGTTTGAGGTCAGCGCTCTGTGCAGGCCGTCAAGTTCTTCCAGACCGATCTCAACAAACCATTTCTGTATGGACTTTGCTTTGTGCACGAGGGCATTGTCATGCTGAAACAGGAAAGGGACTTCCCCAAACTGTTGCCACAAAGTTGTAAGCACAGAATCATATAGAATGTAATTGTAAACTTCTCTTCACTGGAATTAAGGAGCCTGAACCATGAAAAACAGCCCCAGGCCATTATTCCTCCTAAACCAAATTTTACAGTTGGTACTATGCATTAGGGCAGGTAGCGTTCTCCTGGCATCCACCAAACACAGATTTGTCGGTCGGACTGTCAGATGGTGAAGTGTGATTCATCACTCCAGAGAATGTGTTTCCACTGCTCAAGAGTCCAGTAGCGGCGAGCTTTACACCATGGGAAAATCAAAAGAAATCAGCCAAGACCTCAACAACAAAAAAATTGTAGACCTCCACAATTCTGGCTCATCCTTGGGAGCAATTTCCAAACGGATGAAGGTACCACGGTCATCTGTACAAACAATAGTACGCAAGTAAAAACACAATTGGACCAAGCAGACGTCATACCGCTCAGGAAGGAGACGCGTTCTGCCTCCTAGAGATAAATGTACTTTGGTGAGAAAAGTGCAAATCAATCCCAGAACAAAATTAAAGGACGTTGTGAAGATGCTGGAGGAAACAGGTACAAAAGTATCTATATCCACTAGAGGTCGACCGAATAATCGGAATGGCCGATTAATTAGGGCCGATTTCAAGTTTTCATAGCAATCGGAAATCGGTCATTTGGACGCCGATTTTGCTGATTTTTTCAATAACAATTTTTTTTTCCTTTTTTCCCACACCTTTATTTAATCTTTATTTAACTAGGCAAGTCAGTTAAGAACACATTCTTATTTTCAATGACGGCCTAGGAACGAACGGTGTGTTTAACTGCCTCGTTCAGGGGCAGAACGACAGATTTTTACCTTGTCAGCTCAGGGATTCAATCTTGCAACCTTACGGTTAACTAGTCCAACGCTCTAACCACCTGCCTCACGAGGAGCCCGCCTGTTACGCGAATGCAGTAAGAAGCCAAGGTAAGTTGCTAGCTAGCATTAAACTTAATCAATCATAATCACTAGTTATAACAGCACATGGTTGATGATATTACTAGTTTACCTAGCGTGTCCTGCATTGCATATAATCGATGCAGTGCGTATTCGCAAAAAAGAACTGTCGTTGCTCCAACGTGTACCTAACCATAAACACCAAAGCCTTAAAATCAATGCACAGAAGTATATATTTTTAAACCTGCATATTTAGCGACAAAGATT